>NC_138167.1:85562863-85723058 GCF_964165515.1 Mesoplodon bidens | reverse complement strand
GGGGATTTCATTCAATATTAAGCCCTATGAAAATAGCATGTGTGAGTGAATTTGAAAAAAGTCCAGTGGACTCTGAGATAAAAAGAAATACGCATAGACAGAGGTGTCTGGTAAAATAGAAGCATTAGTACTGCCAAGATTGATGGTGACTGATTAAATGGAAGCAGCCACACATCCACTTGTTTCTCTGAGAATCAGCAGCTGTTGGCTAACAGACACCTTTCTTACACATGCTCTTGCGCAAGTGATAAGAAGTGAAAAGAGCTCTAGGCAGGACTATTTTGGGTTCCAGATGATCTATGTTGCTATGAGATCTGAGATTAGCGGTTAGGTTGGTGCCGGATGTTGTCCAGCAGCTGATCCTGAAACCTCTAAAAGTTAAATTCATTTCTCAGAAGTCAGCTGTGCATGTGGGCTGCAGGAGAAGGTGACTGGATTGTTCTGTTTCTTGGGGTTTCCCCACCCGCAGTTCAGGTGAACAAAAGGGAGTAGGGTAGCCTCGGTCCTGTAAGGATTCTTTTAAGTCATCACATTAATATGCTACAGAATCTCTCCTTGTGTTCCTTGAAGAGCCACTAATTCAAGTAGCACTTGATGCTGATCATTTTGAAATTACACCAAAGTACCATTTTAGCTTCTTACCTACCACTGGGTTAATAGACACTATTTTGAAGCAGGATATATCAAAAGTCAGGTAAATTAGTGAACAGTGTCCACAAAAGGGCATGGTTATGTGTGGTCTGAGACTTGACTGTGGCAGTCTGGCAGCTGAGCCATCTGGGAGTGAATGGCAGGGCCTTTGTTCATTTGTGAGGGGTAGCTTGCATTCTACAGTTGGAGAGCCTATTTAACTGGCTCTCCCGCTATGTAACCCTGGGCAACTTAAATTGTCTATGTATCAATTTCCTCTTCTATAACATGTGGTTAATAATATAATACCTACCCCATAGTATGTTCCTCACACAGAGTATATGCTCAATCAATGTTAGCTATTGTATGACTATTATTGTTGCTGCTATTATTACAGAAAAGGCCAGTGTACCAGTCTCAAATAAGTCATTACCAAAGATTGAATTTAGTAAAGAAGACCAGGGAGCCTGATGGATTAAGCTCCAAGGTCAAGCTTTCACAGTAATGAAGAGGGTGACTGCAGGAATAGTGATCACAAAGGAGCTATTAAGAAGAAAGATCATTCTTGATCCAAAGAGAAAGTACTTAGAACAAGAATTTCAGAAACCAGAATGTTCCCATGTTCCACGTTGGTACACTGAGACTTCTGGAGCTGGAATCCACTTATTTATGACACAGAGTCTTAGAATCACAGGTTTGCAAGAAGCCATCAGGACCACCAAGGGGCCTGCTGGGTCCAGCTTACCTGAAGTGGCATCTGCAATATTTGCCTGCTTATCCCACCCCATCTTTTGCTTCCTTCTTATCCTTCCCCAGACCCACATGACGTGACAACACACAGAGAAACTCTTGCCCACAACGAAGAAAAGGCCAAAGAAATGTAGACTGATACAGTGGTGTGAGTCTCCATATGCCAAGAAAAGATGAGCTGGTGTTTTGTCTCCTTTTTGTCTTTTAACTTTTCAAAAATAGTAGGGGAGAAAGACCCAAACACCAGCTTAGTAAATATCCCTGGTGTTAGTGGACTTTTCTGGATACTCTGGGCCAAAAGAAATGTACACTAACAGGTGAGTCTTACTCACTCTCCTTATGTGTTGAATAAACTGTATTAACCACTGTTAGGTAGCAGAAGAGCCCCAAGGTTGCAGTAAGTCTTCCTTTTAGATTGAAAACAGAAGATCAAATAGAATATACTAGAAGTTTATAGCTATTAATATAAGAATCTTCTCTTGAAACCAAAAAAGGCTATAACAATGAAGGAGACTTGGCACAGCAATTACATTTATGTAAATTTTAAAAATTTTAGTAGAAAATAAGATCAATATGTATCAGCTGGGTGAAGTGGTGGCTAAAAAAACTAACATGATCTTAGGCTACATAAATAGATGTATAGCAGCTAAAAATAAGAAGGTTACAGTTTTGCTGCTGTTTTCCCTAATCAGAGCATACTAGAATCTAGAGTGACCACGATGGAGAAGGAATGTTAAATGAGGTCATGTGAGGAACAGCTGAAGATTCTGGAAGATACTCAGAATAGGGGCAGAGATACCTTTAAATATCCAAGGACAAGGATGTATACCTGTGAGGACAGAGGTGGAACAAGGAACAATATACCAAGTATTAACAACTAACATTTATTGAGAATTTGTTACATATTAGGCACAAGCCAGGAAATACATGAATTAATTTACGAGAAAACAGACTCTGAGAAATGAATAACTGGCCAAGGTTGATGGGGTCTGGATACAAACTCAAGCAGTCTGATTCCACAGACCATGCTCTTAAGTACTACGTTATCTTGTCAATGCAGCAAAATATATGGTAACTCAATGAAAGAACTCTGTCTGGGATGTTTAAAGATGAGATGTTTTACTCACTACTCAAAGAGTAGTGAGTTCTCTGTCACTGGAAGAATTGTAGGGAGGCCATATAACTACTTGGAGGCTAAGGCAGAGGGCATCTGATCATCCACTTTGACTGCATGTGCCAGACTCCTCTGCAGTTAGGTGTGGGCCAGTGGCTGAGCTCTGGCTGATGAAATGTGAGTGAAAGTGGTACGTGCCATATTGGGCTGCCCTTTCAACCCCCATGGGATCCTCATACCCTTGCCCCATCTGCTGGCTAACAGGAGGAAGACCTTGGTTTTCTGAGAACAGAGCCACAAGATGGAAGGAGCTTGGGTCCCTGAATGACACAGCCTCCTTCTGATATCTGCATTGGAATAAATCATGAGTGAGAAATAAACTTCATTGTGATGAAGCCAGTGAAATTTTGAGGTTATTTGTTAAAACAGTGACCCTGTTCTGCCTAATACAGAGAGTATACTATGGGGAGAATTTAAGTACTTGATGAGAGGTTGGCATACTTATCTTTTAAAGTCTACTCAGATTTGACATTCTTTGATTTTTGAATAATAAAGCAAAGGGGATTTTGTGAATATCCCAATAAAGAAACATATAATCCAATGATTAATACCCTCCAGGACAAAATAAAAATCAGAACTCTGAAATAAACAGATTCTTGAGTTACAGGTGTCAGGGTAGCTAGGTTCAGGACCAGCAAATTAAAAATCATAAACATATGAACAAGAATAAATGATAGGTTTGATCTTCCTATGTCACACTAGGCAGTGAATTTGGAAATTCATTTCTTCATTGAATTGTAACCAATCACACATCAACACCATCATGCCAGGCAATCTGTTAGGGGCTAGAAACGAAGTTACATAAAACCCCAAGCCTTATATTTGAAGAGTTTATAATATAGGATAGTGGTATTCAAAGTTTTGAGGGCATAAAATTTATCTGGAAACTTGTTAAAAATGAGGATTCCTGGACTCACCTCCAGAGATACTAATTCAGAAGGTGTGGGGAGAGGACCACAAATCAACATGTAACATAACGCCTGTCACAGAGTACATACTCAGTAAATAGCTTTGATAAATGAAAGCCCAATTTAATGAACATGCCCAGTGATTCTAATGCAGAAAGTGTATGAACCACTTTCTCAGGAAAGACTAACCATCTAGGGAAAAAACTTAATTAGGGATCAATTAAATAAGATTCTTTGGCTCTGTAGTTCAAAATGTTCTGGGAAAAAAAATCAATGCCACTTCTTTAAGAAGCTGATATTTGTTTCCTTTTAAAGAAGCTGAATTTAGTATAAAAGTAAGTAAGAAAAAGTCTGGAACCAGAAGGGAAACAGAGACATATCCAGGAATTTTAAGCAGAATGAGGTCATAGGAAGCTGTTGTTTTCCTGCACTTTTTTTTTTTTTTTTTTAAGCAGGAAAATTCCACCCAAGAAGCAGACCAGTTGATCTTGCACCTGTGCTCCCATATCTGGCACTTATCTGGGTCAAGATGGGGAGAACAGCTCCCAGGCCCTGGAAATAGACAACCCACCCCGTCGCTGGGACACACAGCATGTACAGCCATTCTTCTCGCCAGACTTCTCACCCAGCATCTGTCTGGAAGCAGATTCCATGCCATTTAGGCAGCATACCAGACTGACGAAATCACACAGGGCCATATGACCAAACGGCCCTTCCCTTCATACATCCATCATGCCGTCCCAGATCCTGGACACACCCCTCCTGGTGTTCATGTAAAGGTATCTAATGTGTTTTCCTTTCAGAAGGATTTAAGAGAGCAGCCTGTGGATGCAGATGGCCTGAGCTGGACTCTTACCAGTGGTTTCCTAGGTGTGTGCCTTAGCACCAGCTACATAACCTCTCTGTGCCTCAGTTTACTCATCTGTAAGTTGAAGATACTAGTAACACCTATCTCATGGGGTTCTTAAGCAGATTAAATGAGAAAATAGATGTAAAGCACAATGCCTACATGCAGTAAATGCTAAAGAAAAGGTGAACTGTGGCTAGGTGTCATCTGGCCAGTCCACAACTCTAGGACAATCCTGACTCCAGAGCTGCATGTGCCCTGCTGTAGCTGGTTTGGGGAGGATTCTGTACCACTGCTGCCCACTGTGGGTAGTTGTCCACTGTGCTTTCTACCAAGCTTCCCACACATGAGCACGCTGGGCTATTAGTGGCCCTCAGCCTGCCTTATTGTGGGTCTGTGTTATAGACCTACGTGTTCATTGTGGCCATTATTCACAGAGTAAATAGCTAACGTTAGTTGCCTTGAAAGCACACATAGAAAGCACAATTTTTCAGATACAGACATACATAGAAAGCAAAATTTTTCATATTCAATTCATAGACTAATTCTTAATGCTCAAGTCATCTCTCTTGATCTCTGAGTCTCACATTGTAAATTTTAATTATCTTTGTTTTATAACATCTATGCAGGCCTATCCTGTGTAATATGGGGAAACTGAGGTACAAATGACATCATTCAAAAAGCACCTGCAAATTTTTTTTTCCAAGCACTTACAGATTTTTCTCACGTAACTTTCAAAAACCCATTGAAATATTTTACGTATATTTTGCAGATGAGGAAATTAACATTCAAATGCATTAAGTATTTTGTCCAAGGTCTCACAGCCAGAAAGCAAAGAAATGGGACTTGAATGAAAGCTTCCCTATACCCCAGGTCATCCTCTTCTCATAACACTGGGAAATGAATCATGAACAAAGCTCATCTCATATGTTTCTAATGTTTATTGAATACCTGTTTTCTACTAAAATCTTATACTCACTCAGTAAGGTCACCTGAAGCCTGCTGACTACTTGCCCTTTGGCTGTCATCACTGTCTGTGGGACTCTACCCTCCTTTGGGAACGCTTTATTGTCATTAAAATGAGCTATTTGACTATCAGTGGAAAAATCCTACAGATCATGTTCCACAATATGGCTAATGTCAGTATACAACGTCTAACAATTATGTAAAAAGTCTTCATATCAAACATAAGCAATGATCAAATTAACTAGGAAAGGGATTTTTATAACTTAAAGTTATTTCTTCATTTCACATGGCTACTTCTTAGAGGTGAAATTTATACTGCTTACCCTGTAGCTTCTCTAGGTAGTATTTGGGATCTATCTACTGACTAATGTCTATTGCCATCCAACTTGTTAACATTAGTTGAAATGTAACTGTCTTCATGTTTCTTGTATGAACTGTGAACAAATTTTCAGTCTAAATTCAATTTCTCAGTTATTTTTTATTCTTTGGTGGGAGATAATAATATTCTTTAACACTTTGCTTTCCACAAATGAATAACTTGATTTTGATTGCTAACTCCGTTTTTCTCCCTCAGCCTATCAAAGGAGTTACAGGTGAAAATTAGCATGGCTGGGTAAGCACAGGAAGGAAAAACGTTTGACTGGGAAAGTGGGAAAAAATTCAATGTGATTCAAAATACTGTATATTTATTGAACATTGGTCATGTACCCTGTTGGAAATGTAAAAGTAAAATACATTCTCTTTCTAGGTCTCAAACATTTAGGATCTAGTTGAGGGAACTGGACTTAGACATAAAATTCAATTGGACAACACTACGAGTTAGAATATCCATGAGCCAAAGTCTTTGGCATAGACATTTGGTAATATAAGTCAGGAAAAGGAGAAATTACTGGCTGGAGTGGCTGGGAAGATGAGACGGGGGATTGACACATGACTGGAGAAAGGGTGAGATTCAGAGAGATGAACCAAACAAAAAAATGTGGGAGAGAGAGGGGAGGGGAGAGGGGAGAAAGAACAAGAAAAAAAAAAAGAAATGAGGAAAAACAGGCTGGCAGGAGGAATGAAGAAGGAGAGAGGCAGGTAAGCAGTGGATTTTGCTCTACAGAAGGCGATATAAGGAGAGGCGGCAATTCCTAACAGGCCATGTTGAATAAAATGTACTTTCACCCTCATTGGTATGTCCAGAAATTCAAGTTTGGAAGTTCAGGCTTATAGGACAGTAAATTTATGTTTGGGGAAAAAAATGGCCACTAAATATTTACTTCAGTTTTTTAAAAATGAAATTTATTCCACACTATGAAATATTTCTCAAAACCCTGGTTTCAAAATACTTGCTCCACTTCTCCAACCCACACAAAGGAACATGTTTTTCTGCCAAAACCCTCTGACCTTACATTTACCAGTCTCTCCATTGCGTCTGCTCTTGAGCTCTCTTTAGCACCATGTGTTTCTTGTCTTTAAATAAACTTCCTAGATGATATTCTTACAAAGATACTCATGCAATTCAGTGTCTACTTCTTCATAAACTTTACCAGGAATGGCATTTCTAGGAGATCGTGAATCAAAAATGATCCCTCCCTCTCTCTCTCTCCCCTACTGTGTTCTGATTGTGGCCATTCTAACTATATAAAATGTGTGAAGACCATGAACAAAAACACTTTATTTCCTTAATGGTCACTAAAGTTTATGAGGTACTTGTATTAGTACAGAGCGGTTTAACTTGCTTACTTCATACGTTCCAGTTTTGTAAGAGTTCTATTATGGGAAATGAGTATATCTGCTCTGGCTAAAAATGAGAACAAAGTACTACCTAATTCTGGGAAGTCACTAGAGAGGAATAATACCATTAACGGTGATAACAAACCTTTAATTATTAGATGTGTATTTCAATTTGAGGGCACACAAATTATCTAAGAACTAAGAACCTTAAAAATAAGGTTTCCTGGGCCTACCTTCAGAGACATTAATTCAGAAGATGTGAGCCACACAATATGTACCTTTGCATGTCCCATCTAGACTTCAAGATGTCAATGTGATGTGAGGGAATTATAGCTGTACTGACCCCATATGATTTTTGGGTGATTTAAATGAGATTTTACATGTTAAAAAAAAAGTAAACTTTACATGTTTCATACAGAAATCAATAAACTTTACTTATTAGGATCCTCACTACTCAAATATTTGAATAAAAACGTGCTCAGCTAAGAAACACCAACAACAGTAGACTATTCTGACAAATCAAAACCTTATAGCTAGTCCTTTCACCCCCCCCATACGTACCCATTACCAAGAGTTTATGTAATGTCTAATGTTCCTAAACTAATGTCCATTACCAAGAGTTTATGTAATGTCTAATGTTCCTAAACTAATGTCTTATACTAATTTTCTACTTTTGGATGACCTCTATTCAATAGTAATTGTGTTTCTAGATATTGGATGCATTTTTAACCCACTGAGTTTTGTACCACTTTTTGTCAACTTTTGTGTTAACTATAATTCAGCTTAAAACAAAACAATGCATTTTCTCTCCACTGTTAATCCAGTTAATGAAAGCTGACTTTATGAACAAAATCCTAATTTATGAATGTTTTCATTGTTTTCCTTGCTAAGGACATTAGTACTTTACTATCTTGTAGCAAAAAATTAGCATGGGATGAAATTTTATTACAAATATTTTCAGGTAGTAGAATGTATTAGGTTTCACCCAGGTGGTTTTTTTTTAGTGAATTATTTAATCTGGTTTAAAATTTTTAAAAATATTCTCCAGTTATAAAGTTTATAAAGATTTTATGATATTGCCACAGATTCATGTAAACATATAGGATTATAACCATGGTTTAATATCTTTCTGTAAACTACAGTTTAAACAAAGACTTGCCAAGACAAAGGCAAGCACATGTTTTATAAGTGCCATGTATCTTGGAATATTCTAGGCTTCTTGTGAGAAAATCACTAACTGCTTATCTCCTAGGACCAAGGACCTGATGTTCCTGAAGTCACAACACACTTCACACTTATCTCCACACAGAAGTAGGTGGCCACTCTTGGATTCTAATGAGAATGACACCTCTGAAATCTCTCAGCTTCACAACCCCTACTAGAGCCCTCAGAGAATCTGCTCACATAGCAACAAACAATATCTTTAAGAGGTGATATTCCTAGAATGAATCAGTTTCTAAAATTAAAAAGGAAAACAATTATGGGGAGTGGGGAAGGGTGAGGTATGTTCTCCCAGAAGGAAAGGCTAATGCTATACAAAAACAAAAGACAGTATAACCTACAAGGATGGTCTAGAAACTCAGAGAAATACAGAAAGAAATAAAAGATTTGAGTTTGAATCACATTATTTGACATAGCTCATATAACAATGACATTCATGCAGAATTCCTAGAAAAATCATTTGTGAGAAAGATGATGGTATTCTCAGTATATGGGGTATGAAGTAGGGGAATGCCGGGACTGAGGGGATTCTGGGGATGTGAGTCGCTTAGTGTTAAAACCAGGAAAGTCCCAGGCAAACCTGGTTGAGTTGGTGTCCCCGTGTGCACCTCCCTACCTAGATGGCTGATAAAAGCTTTCCCGAGCTCTCCAACAAGTTACTCCACTGATCGCTGCAACTTCCCTGCTCAGGCTGGCCCAAAGCTAAATTGCAGCAAGAGTAGATGCTTCGGTGGTGTTTCTTCAGTTCCCTTCTTTGGCATCTGTTCCTCTTTCTCAGAACCCTTGGTTGTTGAGAGACCTGATGTTTTTTTCCTTCCTTAGAGCTGTTCAAGGTGACCTTTCTTTTAGCTCTTTCCCAAGCAACTCCTATTATGTCAAATAGTCCTGGGTCATAGCTGCTCATGGCCTTGTTTCCTGCCACGTGAAGCAGATCAGCTGCTCTGTCTAATGTGAGGGTAGGTAAGAAGCATCTCTCCTAGGTAATAAAATACTACGTAGAAAAAGGTACCTTTAAGGTAATCCTCGAGCAGAAAGCATTTTAGTAGTATGACAGAGGTCAGGGGAGGAGAGAATATTCTGTAAGGCAGAACTTTCCCCACACCCAGAACAACTGTCTACCTGTTACCTGCATACCTTACAGCACGGCACTGCCAGTGGTACACAGTGGATGGATATACAGATAAATGCCAAGCTTCATAATGGTTAGATTCATAAAAAAAGCATTGCATCAAACTTCTGGGAGAGTCTCAAGCTTCCTTCCATTCCAAATATGAGTTCACTATAAATGGATCTCAAAAACAATTATGACAAGAAAGTCCATGTCTATGAATATTTCAATGTCTCCCATGAAATATGTTCCCATCATTACCCACACTACTGTATGTACAGGATTCTATACAAACTAGGCACTCAATAATTATTGATTGGCCAATGAAGGGTAACTATTTAATGCACCATGATAATTTATGCCAGGGGCCCACAGGAATCAGCCTGATCCCAGAGCCACCTTTTTTTTTTCCCCCTTTGAGAAAGGAACAGATAGTGGCTTATCTTGGGTTCCTGGTGGAAGTAGGGAATATGAAAAGAAATATGAAGGTAGCATAAATGTGGGGTCACAGGACAGGAAAGAATGAGAGAATAAAGAAAGAAAACATAAGATCAGTAGCAAGCAAATCAAGCCTATTAAAAACTGAGAATTCTTTTTAATACTCAAATGTACATTGATTTAAAGAAAAAGATTCTAAACAGTAAGGTTTCTTTGTTCTTGGCAGCAAAAAATTTACTGCCGTGGTCAAACGGAGATGAACAGTAGAAACAAAACTAAAGTACCTGAAATTTAAAACAAGCCAATTTACGTTTCATTTAAGAGAAGCAAACAGATGGGCCAGATAATAATTTCAAAATCTAGTTTATGAAGAGAAAAACAAATCTTGAACCCAAAGTCAAATGAGTTGGAAATAAAAAGCAAAGGAATAAAAAGGAACAAACATGTACAAAAGCTACAACCACCTCCCTCAGCCTGTGCAGTTCTGCAACTTTTCTTTCTCTCCAACTTCATCTCACATCCAGGGCAGAGGCAGACTGGACACCTAAGGATTGTCACTTCCCCAGATGGCACTAAATTCATAAGTTCCCAACTCCAGGAGAAGGTAGGAATCTTAGTAAAGGCCAAAGTTCTCCTTGGGTCTCCAATGTGGACTTTAAAACAAAACCAAAATGTTTGCTTGAGAATATCTTCATATCAATTAGCTTGAATCATGTGGAATTGTAGTTTTTATAGGTAAAAAATGAGTACATATTGGCAATTTCAAGGGATTGAACCTAATACATTATGATTTTGACTATAGACATATTAAGATCTTAAACATATGCAGCTAAATATAAAATAAGGTATATTCCTACTTCTATACTTAAACTAAAGATAGTTTCCTTTGATCACTAATTCTTCTGACACAAGGGGTGGACTCAAGTCAGGAGCCAAAAGGCCCAGGTCTGGGCTGTTTCTCCACCTCGCACTTGTTCAGCTGTCGTGGTCAGTCATCCTGTTCTGAGTTGTCATGTGAAACATCTCCTGTGACTCTGCTTTCTCTTGCTGAACGGTTTTCATTCTTGGAGCTTCGCTGGCTTTACCTGTATACTTTGTACCCTGGTTCTAGTTTCCAAATTAGTATTATAGTTATTATTATGGCTGCTTTCCCACATAGCGCATCTTTCTCCTACTCTTACTTGCACATTTCACTTTTTCTCCTGTGCTGCCGTCATCCTGGAGCATCATCTCTTTTGCATGGCTCCTTTGCCTGCTCTGATGTACACAGAGATGGCTCTTTGTTTTCCCCCTGAAATCTCATCGTATGGGGGGCAAACTTGGTAGCAAGGCACCTGAGAAGAGAATTCCCTCCTAAGAAAAACCCACTACCTCTCTCATTTCCTAGTTCCCAGAAACAAGATCCAAGAACTCATTGCCTGATCACTTTTTTTTGCTCCTAGGTTTTTAAAAAATTTTATTTGTGTACAATTTTTAAAGGTTACTTTCCATTCACAGTTACTACAAAATATTGGCTATATTGCCTATGTTGTACAACACATCCTTCAGCCTATCTTGCACCCAATAGTTTGTACCTCGCACCTCCCCACCCCTATGTTGCCCACCCCCCAGTGGGAACCACTAGCTTGTTCTCTATAACCATGAGTCTGCTTCTTTTATGTTACATTCACTAGTTCGTTGTATTTTTTAGATATCACATGTAAGCGATACCATACAGTATATATCTTTCTCTGTCTGACTTATTTCACTGGACATAATGCCCTCCAAGTCCAACCACGTGGCTACTGCCTCATCACTGTTAACTGAAGTTCAAGTTCAGCTTGAGCTGGGGGGATCCAAATCAAATTCTGAGTGCTGGTTAAAACCTTGAGGTAGCTATAACATCAAGCAGACAGACCATCTACAAGTCTTCACTGCCAATTACATAAAGAATTAAGGAGTTACTAATCGGTTACTGTACATGTGATATATTCATACTGATTCTAGTTCAAAATTCAGGGTTTTGATTAAATATCAAAATGTGAAGATGGGGGAGGCATGTGCATGGGGATAATTTTCCTGCTGATGGGGGGTAGGTTATTATTTGGGAGAATAATAATAATAACCATCAGCTTATGAATGAATGTCAAGGGTTCAAGAGTACTTTATAACAAAGCACTCTCAAGATCCCTCAAAAGTTGTGAAAATTTTTTCCAGTACCCATTTCTTTATGACAGATGACATTTAATGCATAAAATTGGAATGAGTGGAATTATTTAAATACTTTTGGACACTGAACCTCATTTGTTCTAGGCAGTCAGGCTCGAAGTGCAAGGTCATGGGAAGCTCTGGTCTAGGCAATATCACATAGAGAGAATCTGTCTGTAGAGAATCTGAAAGCAAAAATAACCCAGTCTATCATTATTGCCATGAATCACAATTCCAAACAATGTCAGCGGTGAAATACTCCTCCCTGAAAAAAATATTTTCTTGGTCTATATTTTAAGTAATTGTTGTGATTACCACTGAGTTGTATAATAGATGGATAAGCTTCAAATTAGCACATTTTCATTTTTTATCCTTTAATAAACATTGAATCTGACATAAAAATTATTGTGGAAAACGTCCAGGTATACAAGCTGCCCCCAACTCACATGGACTCAGTTAAATCTTTCAGGCAATTTCATAACCTAATCTGTGTGGTACTGTGGTACCAAGTATTCCTGCTACCATATTAACAAATTAAAGAATAAAAACCATATGATCATCCCAATAGGTGCAGAAAAAGCTTTTGACAAAATTCAACACTGATTTATGATAAAAACTCTCCAGAAAGTGGGCATACAGGGAACCTACCTTAACATAATAAAGGCCATATATGACAAACCCACTGCAAACATCTTTCACAATGGTGAAAAACTGAAAGCATTTCCTTTAAGATCAGGAGCAAGACAAGGATGTCCACTCTCACCACTATTATTCAACATAGCTTTGGAAGTCCTAGCCATGGCAATCAGAGAAGAAAAAGAAATAAAAGGAATACCAATTAGAAAAGAAGATGTAAAACTGACACTGTTTGCAGATGACATGATACTAAACGTTGAAAATCCTAAAGATGCCACCAGAAAACTACTAGAGCTAAACAATGAATTTGGTAAAGTCGCAGGATACAAAATTGATGCATAGAAATCTCTTGCATTCCTATACACTAACAATGAAAGATGAGAAAGAGAAATTAAGGAAACAATCTCATTTACCATTGCAACAAAAAGAATAAAATACCTAGGAATAAACGTACCTAAGGAGGCAAAAGACCTGTACTCAGAAACTGTAAAACACCGATGAAAGAAATCAAAGATGACACAAACAAATGGAGAGATGTACCATGTTCTTGGAAGAATAAATATTGTGAAAATGACTATACTACCCAAAGCAATCTACAGATTCAATGCAATCCCTATCAAATTACCAGTGGCATTCTTCACAGAATTAGAACAAAAACATTTTATGATTTGTATGGAAACAGAAAAGACCCCGAATAGCCAAAGCAATCTTTTAAAAAAAATTTTTTTTGTTTTAATTTTATTTATTCTAGGCCGTGTTGGTTCTTGGTTGCTGCACGTAGGCTTTCTCTAGTTGCGGTGAGCGGGGGGCTACTCTTTGTTGCTGTGAGCAGGCTTCTCATTGTGGTGGCTTCTGCTGTTGCAGAGCACAGGCTCTAGGCACGTAGGCTTCAGTAGTTGTGGCTTGCGGGCTCTAGAGCGCAGGCTCAGTAGTTGTGCACAGGCTTAGTTGCTCCACAGCATGTGGGATCTTCCCAGACCAGGGCTCAAATCCATGTTCCCTGCATTGGCAGGCTGATTCTTAATCACTGGGCCACCAGGGAAGTCGCCCAAAGCAATCTCAAGAAAGAAAAACAGAGCTGGAGGAATCAGGCTCCCTGACTTCAGACTACATTACAAAGCTACAGTAATCAAGACAGTATGGGACTGGCACAAAAACAGAAATACAGATCAATGATACAGAATAGAAAGCCCAGAGGTAAATCCATGCACCTATGGTCACCTAATCTATTACAAAGGAGGCAAGAATATATAATGGAGAAAAGACAGTCTCTTCAATAAGTGGTGCTGGGAAAACTGGATAACTACATGTAAAAGAATGAAATTAGAACACTACCTAACACCATATACAAAAATAAACTCAAAATGGATTAAAGACCTAAATGTAAGACTGGACACTATAAAACTCTTAGATGAAAACAAAGGAAAAACACTCTTTGAAATAAATCACAGCAAGATATTTTTTGACCCATCTCCTAGAGTAATGAAAATAAAAACAACAATAAACAAATGGGACCTAATTAAACTTAAAAGCTTTGGCACAGCAAAGGAAACCATAAACAAGACAAAAAGACAACCCTCAGATGGGAGAAAATATTTGCAAATGAAGCAACTGACAAAGGATTAATCTCCAAAATATACAAACAGTTCATTCAGCTCAATATCAAAAAACAAACAACCCCATCAAAAAATGGGCAGAAGACCTAAATAGACACTTTTCCAAAGAAGATATACACATGGCCAAGAGGCACATGAGAAGATGCTCAACATCACTAGTTATTAGAGAAATGTAAATCAAAACTACAATGAGGTATCACCTCAGACCAGTCAGAATGGCCAACATCAAAATAATCTACAAACAATAAATGCTGGAGAGGGTGTGCAGAAAAGGGAACCCTCTTGCACTGTTGGTGGGAATGTAAATTGATACAGCCACTATGGAGAACAGTATGGAGATTCCTTAAAAAACTAAAAATAGAACTACCATGTGACCCAGCAATCCCAATACTGGGCATAAACCCTGAGAACACCATAATTCAAGAAGGGTCATGTACCACAATGTTCACTGCAGCACTATTTACAATAGCCAGATCAAGGAAGCGACCTAAATGTCCAGCAACAGACCAATGGATAAAGAAGATGTGGCACATAAATACAATGGAATATTACTCAGCCATGAAAAGGAACAAAATTGGGTCATGTGTGGAGACGTGGATGGACCTAGAGACTGTCATACAGAGTGAACTAAGTCAGAAAGAGAAAAACCAATATCGTACATTAATGCATATATGTGGAATCTAGAAAAATGGTACAAATGAACCTATTTGCAGGGCAGGAATAGAGACACAGATGTAGAGAACGTACATGTAGACACAGGGAGGGAAGGGGAGGGTGGGACAAAGTGGGAGATTAGGATTGACATATATACACTACCATGTGTAAAACAGATAACTGATGGGAACCTGCTGTATAGCGCAGGGAGTTCAGCTCGGTGCTCTGTGATGACATAGATGGGTGGGATGGGGGTGGGGTGAGAAGGAGGTCCAAGAGGGAGGGGATATATGTATACATATAGCTTACTTACTTCATTGTACAGCAGAAACTAACACAACATTGTAAAGCAACTATACTCCAATTAAAGAAAAAATCAGTGAGAATAATAAAGTAACGGTAAAGACAAAGACAGGGAACTAGAGTTGCTTCAACTGTATCATTCTGTGGGATGGTTTGGAATTTTTATTTACGTTTAAAATTTCAAACAGTGAAGCAACATGAAGTGCAAGTTGTAATATTTTCATTTTTCAAGAACAACTTTTTAATACATGAAATATTTTTCCAAGCTTCAATTGTATCATTCAAAGTATCATTCTTTTTTAGATTGGCATTTGCAACTAAAGAACAAATCAAGAAAAGAAAAATGTTTACTGATTATTACAGGATTATTACTGAAAATAAATTTGTGGAATAGAGGAGCAGGGTGTAGAAAATGCTTCTGTCTGGGTGTCAAACACACTAGCATGCCACTGCCCCCAGGGAACGCTTAGGATGGAACTAGGAGCTCACTCTCATTGTCACCCTCATAGGAGGCCCAGTGACAGACAAAAGAGCTCAGGCCTCAAGAGACCTGGAAGAAGATCTCCACTTGGAGCCCAGAGAACCAGGCTCCACTGACACTGCAAGGGGAACTCCCTTCTTTTTTTTTTATTAGCACAGCTTTCAGAAGCCACAGTGGAAAGACTTTGAAGCAGATTTCTGATTTTAAAAAATATTACCTGTATCTTTGAAAATTATAAGCTCCCAGACATTTTTCTTCCAGTTTTATTGAGATATAATTGACATACAGCACTGTATAAGTTTAAGGTGTACAGCATAGTGATTTCCCTTACATACATCATGAAATGATTAGCAAAATAAGTTTAGTAAACATTCATCATCTCATATAGATACATAATTAAAGACATAGGAAAAATGCTTTCCTTGTGAGGAGAACTCTTAGGATTTACTCTCTAACAATTTTCAAGTATAACAGACAGCAGTGTTCATTATATTAATCATGTTGTGCATTACTTCCCTAAAACTTACTTATAACTGAAAGTTAGTACATTTCGACCACCTTCATCCGATTCCCTCTCTCCTGACCTTCCACCTCTGGTAACCACCAATCTAATCTATTTTCCTATGATTTTATTTGCTTGTTTTTGAAGTATAATTGACTTACCTCACTACATTAGTTCCTGTTACATGACACAGTGATTTGATGTTTCTATACATTTCAAAATGATCACCATGATAAGTCTAGTTACCATACTTCACCAAAGATATTACACAACTGTTGACTGTATCGCCCACATTATAAACTTCACACCTGTGACTCATTTATTTTGCAAGTGGAAGCACGTACCTCTTCATCTCCCTCACCTATTTCTCCCCTCCCCACAATCCCCTCCCCTCTGGAAACCACCTGTTTGTTCTCTGTATCGATGACTCTGTTTCTGTTTAGTTATATTCGTATGTTTTGCTTTTTAGATTCCACATGTATGTGAAATCATACAGCATTTTTCTTTCTCTGTCTGACTTGTTTTACTTAGCATAACATGCCCTAGGTCCATTCATGTTGCTGCCAATGGCAAGATTTCATTTCTTTTTATTAAACCCCCAGATTTTAAATGATGCAAAGGAAAATGAGGCAGGCTATTCTCATCTGCACATCTGAAAGACAAAGAGGCAGCCAAACACCGTGGGCAGAGCAAAGGTTCTAGCTTCTGGTCACCTGCCCCGTATGGCAAGCCCACTGCTGCCTGGCAGTGCAAAGGGCAGTATTCAAGTGCTCTAGGACGGTTCCTCGTCCCTAAATCATTCTTACCTCACAGGAATGCTGGGAAAATGCAATGAGACAAGGTGAATATAAAACAGGGTCTGGCTCATAATAGCACCATGATGTAGCCAACTGTATACACAGCAAAAAAGAGAGAAACCATCTAGAATGATCTGTTTTTCTAAAAAGATGATTGAAGGCAGAAGGTAGATGTGAAAAACCCAGTCAGGAAAGAACCAGGAGGAATGATTCAGAAAAGGGGTGCCCACAGGTCCTGATCTGCCTGGGAGAGTCCTAATTGAGGCTGGTCGCCCTTCATCATGATGAATATTCCTTTTACTCTCAGAAGTGTCCCAGTTTGGATAACACTAGAACTGCTGTGAGGGTTAAGTAGTAGAACTTTCCTCCATTTCATCAGGGAAGAAAATAAGCTCAGAAAACATGAAATACTTTATTGATGATCACATGTAGTCAGTAGCAGATACTCCAGGCTTGTCCTGAAATCTTTTTACTGCTTGGGATGAGAAGAAACCTAATTCTAATTGCTCTTATCTTGCTCCAGCTAAGACTAGATCATGTGTACATCTGTAGATTCTCTCTCGCTACAGTTGAGTCCTGGATATCTGTAACTGTAGAGCCACCATGCAAAACATAAGAGGCCAGAGGGCAAGTAGCCCCTACCCTAGGGTCAGGATTCAGCTGGCATTTTTGTTGCCTGCTATGATTATCTCAAAATATGCAGCCATGTGAGTCCCAAGTCATTGGCTACCTAGTATGCAGCCATGTGAGTCCCAAGTCATCGGAATCCAAGGAAACAAGAGCAGCTGATTCAATGAGGGCTCAAGAAAGGAGGCCTGGGTGAAGATAAAGTTTGGGACTCTTACTTGTTTTTACAGATCACTAGTTTTTAAGGTGGGTGTTTATAAATACAAGCCAGAGAAGATTTTTATCATTGATTCTGAAGTCAAACTAAGTTTATTTGTATTGAATAGCAAGACATTTGTCAAAACACCCTAATCCTGAAAACCATGAAGAAAAACCTCATCTCCCCTCGGAGAATGGATGATTAGCAAATGCTTGGGAAAGCGAAAGTATCAAATGTTGCATCAAAGCTCACTGGAATTTCAACAGTATTTGTAAAATGAAAAGGAATTCACAAATATTTGGTTAAATTGTATTTCTTTTTCCAGATGTGGAAAATAAAACAAGTAAACATTAAAAAGAGTAAAAGGGCCAACTCTTTGCAAAGCAACTATTAACTTACACTCTGAATGGAGTTTTAAAAGAACAACAGTTAGAGGGCGGGGCTGGTAGTGGCAGAGAGTTAAAAATGCAATGCACTCACATTCAAATCTTAAAAACATACAGAAAGGCCTCTCCCACACCTCACCTGGTTAAGTGTCCCATCGCCCTTTTGCATAGATTCTGTGACCTCCTCAGAGAAGGTCTTCAAATGTCACTATATCTGAGAAGCTTTCACCGATTACCGGGTCTCTCACTTTACCCAGTTTTAGTTTTTTCTTCACTGAATTTACCACTTCCTGATGTTATATTATATGTTTACTTTTTAGTTTTTCAATTAGTGTTTCCCTCAGTGGAGGAGAATCTCTAAAAGCCACTTGTCTGTTCTGTTTATCGCTATATTCCTGGGGCCTCAACCGAGCTGGGCACAGAGCAGGTGTCAACAGCCATCTGCTGAAAGGATTAAATGTAGAAAGGACATCTGGAAACAGTACTGATAACCAAATTTAACAATTAAAAACAGTAACATCTGTAATCACTTTTTATTACTTTAAGTTTATCTTTAAAAAATAGAGTCTGGCTGAAATTTCTAGCAGCTTCTCAACCTACAAAACTCTGATTTCATGCAGCTGAATATGACTCTGAACACAAGTGTATTTTTGTGAAGAAAACAGCTGTTGGTGTCTGTTTTCCCCAATGGTTATCTCATTGTTGGCCCATTCTTTAGATACTTTAAAAGAAAAACAAAAAACAAAAAATCCAAACCTTCCAGCTTTTAGGCACCATGTGAAAACTTAATTTCATTTTGATTAAACAGCAACTTATATTTTGGGAGAAACCTTTTCAACCGTTCAACAGCTAGGTCAATCACTATCTGTTGTTTTATAAGCTCATATAAATAGTAACTAATTAGAATTTTAATTCCTTTTTTCCATTCACTTTAGTATTCCTTAGCAGATACCATATAATATAAGGGAATGTAGTAGAAAGATTAAGAAATCAGACTTTTGGGGTTATAATTCTGGATCAACTGTTTGATAACTGTGAGTTTGGGCAAGTTACTTATCCTCTGAAATCCTGTTTTCTCACCTGAAAAATGAGGAAAATAACAAAAGTTGTAGCACCAAATTGGGGGCAAATGAAAGAATATTAAACTAGCAAACAACAACAACAAAAATACCCTTTAAGAATCTTTTAACATAGGGGCTGACATTAAGTACTTGCTAAATACTTTTTATTAATATTATTTCTTTAATTATTCTAGGTTTTCCGCCCAAGAGTTTAACATTTCAACTTTTTTGTTGAAGTAAATCCAACACAATTCTCCGGCTTAAAACAAGCCCCTGTACTTAAAACGGAAACTTGCACTGATTAGGTTACATGAAAACCAAATTTACATGAGATATTGTAAAGTAAAATAAAACAATGTTCACCACAAGAAGACGAAACTCATTTCAAAAACTCGGCGGGGGTGTGTGTGTGTGCATGGGTGACACTCTTTGGTTGTCTATATAAACCAACTGCTATGATTAATAAGACTAAGTTTTCTAAAGAAAATGAGATAATAACAAAAGGCCCCTTTGTGCTTAACATTCGTCAGGGGCAAAAAAGAAAGAGACAAAACAGCATGCAATGATGAGACCGAGTGATGAAAATTCATTCACAATGATTACTTTCAAGAGCAATTTCTCTCTGGTAATTCAGCGGCCTGTTACTATGGCTCTCTGGGGTGATAGCTAATGTAAATGAAGCTACTAAAAGTGGATTATCATGGTAAGAATATACGCAACCAATACTGCAATAGAAATCCTTCCAAAGCATTTGGGGAAAATTCAAGAGAAGAAATGTCCTTTTTTTTTTTTTTTTTTTTTAAGTTAATGGCCTATAACACCCTTCTTCCCTGACTAATAACCAGCAGGCACTTAAAAATATCCATCCAGGAAAAAGAAAAACAAACTTGTTTGGATGAAATAGGAACCCACCTGGGTTGTCAGTATCTGTGTTTGGTCCCAGGACTCAGATTCTGAGCCAGATTCTTTGAGACATTATGGGAAACGTCTCAAATGATTTTTGCCAACTACTCTTTCCTCAGAAAAAGTAATGTTTCATGGATGGGTGTCAAGGAATCTAAAATTTATTAATTTCAAAAACCTTTCTTGCAGATGTGGATGGCTTTCTCAAGGTTTTGTTGAATAAAAATTAAGTACCACGTAGTGTGAAAGATTTTTTAAGGACATTGTCTTTCACAAACTCACACAAGTAGTCTTTGGAATGTCCACTTCAAGTAGCTGTTGGTTTTGCTTTCTAGAAACGTACACATTGGCTATGATAACTAGATTGGTTTTAAAACATCTATGACTACAATTCTGCATGGAAACATTCACTGAGTCCACTGGTTTACTAGTTTAAGTAACGGTTCTACATGCAGGACTGAAGTGGGGAGCAATAGAACAGGAAAAATTTGTGTTCAGAACAGCATCCAGGAAGTATCTGCAAAAGAAGACAAACTTTAAGGTAGGATTTACATGAGCAGAAGAGGTGGGTAGTTCTATGTAGGGCAGAGCCTCTTGTTTGGAATGACAGAGCAGAAGAGGGGATGCAAGAGGAATTATACTTTCTGTTGACCAAATTTGCAGGTGGGAGGACTGGGTAAGAGAAAGGAAGTCATCTTAGCTGAGTCTCATTGGCAGAGAACTCTGAGGCCAATAAACTAGTAAACTAGTAAAGAAAGTTGACTAGATTAATCTCACCAATGATAGGAAGAGGAGTCATGAGTGAGAATCCAGAAATCACTGGGATTTGATGTTAGAAGGTATTTTGAGACTGTTCCATCTGAAAGGAGAAGGCATCTGACATTCTTTTTATTCCTTTCAAACAAAGGATTAAACCAACCAATGAGTTGACTCAGAAAAGTTTCAAAAGTATTATAGCCCTATTCAAACTTCTGTCTAGCTCCTTCTTACTTCCTATTCCATGATGCAACAGCATAGATGATTTTTTTTTTCAGACCCAAAGCAATAAATCTGCCTTGGTAGAGCTGTTTTTATTTCTACATGTTGTGGAGAAGGATTGGTTAATTGCTTGTGCTCCTCTGGAAGGGCAGTCTTCAAGATGGCCCCACATATATGAGTTTTTCCATGTTCCCAACTTCCTCATCCTCTCCCTTTTCCATCCTTGGTGATGACAGTGTCTCTCCTCTCAGCCCTATGAGGCACTCTCCCATGATTAAAACCTGCTTTCCGGGAAAATTTTGAAAAAATGTCCAATAAAGCCTAACTGGCATCCTCTCTTAGAGAACAGTCTTGCGCTAGAAGCAGGAAGCTAAACTGGGGACTTTTAGTCATCAGTGAGCCAGAAACTTATGAATTGACACCAAGAGTTATTATTAATTGAGCACCTACTACATACAAGCACTGCTCCTTCATGTGGCAGGGAGAGTGGTGGGACAAGTGGGGCCCATACCTTTTAAGGAAGTGCTGCTTCATCCTATATAATCACATAATTCAAGAGTCAGGCATTGTCTTTGTTTATTTGTATCCAGTGGATGAGAGTATACAGTAGAAGGTCCCAAGGGTCTTAAGATATAAATGGGCTAAACATTTTAGAGTAAGGGATACCAACATCAGGACAAACAGAACCAAGTCAAAAATATAAACTAGCCAAATGTTGGCAGCATAGCCTAGTAGTTTAGAACCCAGACTCTATACCCAGACAGCTGGGTTCAAATCCAGGCCCTGTGGGTTACCAGCTGCATGGTCTTGGGACATTCCTTAAACTCTTTGTGCCTCAATTTGCTCATCTGTAGAAGAGGGATGATGATGATAATAGCATCTGCCTTATTAAGAGCATGAAATGAGTTAATACTTGTAAAGTTCTGAAAACTCTGCTCCTAAGAGTTTACTAACAAATAAAAATCTCAAGAACTGATGTATTCCCTTCTAAACTGACAGCTCTTGGTCACTAGAAATGTTCAAGCACAGGTCCTGGAATGTAAGCCAACTCCATGAAGGCAAAAATGTTTGTCTCTTTTGTTCAGGCCTTTGCCTAGATCAATACCTGGTATAGACCAGGCTCAGAAAACATCATGGAATGAATTAATGCACCTATCTTGGTAGTTACACAAAAGAGTTCTGCAGGCATCCAAATTTGGACAAAGTGACCTCTACGGAATTTTCTACCTTTAGGTTCTATGATTTCTTTTATGTTGGGGGTAGGAGTTAATTAATTAATTAATTAATTATTGTTGTGTTGGGTCTTCGTTTCTGTGCAAGGGCTTTCTCTACTTGTGGCAAGCGGGGGCCACTCTTCATCGCGATGCGCGGGCCTGTCACTATCGCGGTCTCTCTTGTTGCGGAGCACAGGCTCCAGACGCGCAGGCTCAGTAGTTGTGGCTCACGGGCCTAGTTGCTCCGCGGCATGTGGGATCCTCCCAGACCAGGGCTCAAACCCGTGTCCCCTGCATTAGCAGGCAGATTCTCAACCACTGCGCCACCAGGGAAGCCCTCTATGATTTCTTTAATGAACTAATGCATTGGAACAGTACAATACTAAAAATGTAATGGTCTGAGACAAAATTATGTCTATTTTTTTCTCTTTCTTTCTCTCTCCCTCCCTCCTTTTCTTTCTTTCTTCCTTCCTTTCTTTCAAGGAGCCATGTCTATTAAATGAGTGCTTTTTTGTAGTTAAAAGGTTAACCAAGAACATAAAGTATGCTATCAAGGGTCTCTACTCGTCTCCACATGTGTTTAATCATTATCTTCTTTTACAGTTTCAGATCTCCAAGCTTTTCAGTTGGGCCACGTTGGCATTTCACTGCCCTTTATGTGTGTGACAAGTGAAAAGAGGGAAAGAAAAGAAACTCGAATGAAGAAAACCAGAATCTGCACAGCAGTTTGAAGGTGGTGTTCAGTCAGTTCCAACTCAACCTGCTTCAGGCTCCCTGAAGCATCTCTGTTCATCTTACACCCCTCATGTGTGACAGGCCCCAACTCCTCTCTCAGAGCAGAGCCTCTCCCACACTCTGGCTGTCACCCCCACCTAGACAGATACGCCATCAATACCTGCGAAGCTGACCTGCGTCACCTGGGAGCAGAGATAAGCTCTGACTCCGCAGCTCTCACAGCGAGGACAGAAAAAAGTCTCCCGGCAACAATAGCAAACAAAGTAGATGCCCCTGACTTCTCTCTCCTAGAATCTGGTTCTCATAGTTCTCCTGAGAAATCAGGATGTGACCGTCACCTCTCAGAATGGAAACAGTTAATTCAGCCACTTAGATCAACTTTTAAACTCCCATCCCCCACGATATTAAATCATTTTCGCAGGAACGATGAAATAACTAACTTGCAGACAGTTGCTTGGACTACCTGCAAACGTGGGAAAAAAATACTTTTAATCAGGTCAAGTCACTCTGCCATTGGGATTCTAAATTTACTCATATTATCAAAGAAAAATATTCAGTTATAGTATGAAAAATATGAGCTTTTTAGTTCAATAAGCAACCCAGAGTTCTTTCTTCAAATTTTGACATTTAATCAATCAGAAATTGGTGTCAGAAAACTGTTTCCTGTGAAGCCACCTCTTCCTGTAGGATTTTTCTTAAAAAATCTGGACTATAGAAAAAAATTTACGACCTGGACTTTCACAGACCATTGATTCTCACCTGTGTCTTACACCTAACAGAAGCTGTTGCCACTCTTTTTTCTTTGTGTGCCCTAACAGTTATAAACAACATGAATAAACATGAAAATAAAATATTAAGCATCTTTTATTTCCTTTGCCTCTAATTATACAATCCCCTAAATTTGTCTCTAATCATAAAAGATTGGTAAAACTTTTAACATATTAATAATATTTTATGTATCAGTATCTTAGCATTTATGAATTAAGACAGAGGTCTTACTATTCTCTCCAATTTTTGTAAAACTAAGATTCAGAGAAGTTAAGAGACTCTCCCAAGAGCACACATAGGTAACAGAGGTGGGTTTCAGTCTAGACCGGTCTAAAATTCTCATGTATTCTGTTTATGACATATTATGAATTCAGTGAGAAAGGGAACTTCAGTGATTTAAGTCAGGAGTCAGCAAACTGTTTCTGTAAAGGATCAGATAGTAAAATTTTAGGCTTTGTGGGCCATATAGTCTCTGTCACAACCACTCAACTTTGCAGTGTAGTGCAAAAGCAACCGTGACAAAACATGAATGAATGAGCATGGCTGTGTTAAAAAATAAAATGTTTATTTACAAAAGCAGGTAGTGCACCAGATCTGGCCCATGGGCCATAGCTGGCTGATCTCAGTAAATCTGGAATTTAGGGACAAAATCTAAACTGTGGTCTGCCTATAAGGAGCAAGAAGTTCCCTCAACTAAAGGTAAAAGCTAGAGTCATGGAGAAGAGGCTACCTGGTGTTAACGGTAAGTGGAAAAATTAAAGCAGAAAATGCTATTATAAGAAGCAGAGAAGCATAATGGTTATGGACTATGGATCAGTTGGGTCAACGGTTTGGGCCCTCTGGCTGTATGGTCTTGGTCGAGCTACTTGGTCAACTTCTTCACGCTTTATCTACTGTTCCTTATCTATTAAAAGGGGGTATTAAAGCATTTTCCTCATAGAGTTGTTATGAGAATGGAATGAATTAACATATGTAATGCACATAGAATAGGGTCTAGACAATATTTATTCCTCAATAAATGCCAGATATATACACAGTTGACCCTCCTTGAACAGCACAGGTTTTAACTGTGCATGTCCACTTACAGGTGGATTTTTTTCAATAGCAAATACTACAGTACTACACAATCTGCAGTTGGTTGACTCAGGATTTACCAACTGTAAAGTTGTATGTGAATTTTCAACTGCACTGAGGGTCGGCACCCCTAACTCAACTGTATATATACCTGACAAGAGAAATGATTCCTATTTCTATTGATATGTATCAAACCACTGTAAACGTAACGGCTCAAAGAAACAACAGTCATTTATTTTGCAAGTAAATCTGCAGTTTGGACAGGGCTCATCTGGGAAGACTTGTCTCTGCTCCATGTGGCCTCAGCTTGATGGAGGACTGAAGCATTTCCTTCCAAAGTGGCTCACTCATATGGCTGACAAGTTGGGAGCTCAGCTGAGGCTGAGGACCTGGGGCCTTGGTTCATTTCCAGGACTCTCCATTTGGCCCGGGCTTTCTCACAAGTTTGGGGCGGGGGGTGATTGTAAGAATGAGTGTTCCAAGAGCGAGCCAGGAAGAAGCTGTATTATCTTTGAAGCCTTAGGCTTGGAATTAATGTAGCATCAGTACCATCGCTATTCTATTTTTTAGAATTGAGTTAGTCCAGTCCATATTTAAGGGGACAGGAACTAGACTCCACTTCTTGATGGGAAGAGTGTCAAAAAATTGTGAACATGTTTTAAAATTCCAAAGTATATCTACTGGCCACAAATTATTTATATTGCTTCCACATTCAAAAAAATCCATAAACTCACCCCTTCTAGTACACCCCAATGTCTCATCAGGCTTAGGGTCAAGGTTCAGAATCTTATCATCTAAATCAGATCCAGGTACAAATGAAACCCCTTGGGTGAGGTTTCTTGTATATTGTTCCTCTCAGTCTGAACACTTGTGAACAAACACCTATATACCCAACAAACAATGGTGTGCTATGCCTTGGAAAATCACTGTAGACATTCTTGCTGAAAACAGAGGAAAATGGAAGTACACAATTGTCATTGGTTCAATGCAATTTTGAAATCTAGCCAGGCAAACATTCCCTGTTCCTTCTTCAGGTCTCAGTCCTACTGCCTAGGAAGGATTTTCCCACTGCTCCTGGGTCTCCCCTTTCAGTCTTGGTTCCTCTTAAATTATCTTGGTTCCTTTTAAATTATCTTTCCTTTTATACAAAATGTGCCCTGTATTGTAAGCTCAATAGTTTTATCAGCCTGTCTCCTGCCCATGGAAATTCTGACATCTAAAGATCTCTTTTTGTTTCATACTGTTTTTGTCCCTTTTAGTCCATGCTGGCAAAATGTTAATCAATAAAATCTTGTCACTGTATTTTTTTAAATTGTAACTATGTGCAGTGATGGATATTAACTAGACTTATTGAGGTGATCATTTTACAATATACACAAATATTGAATCATGTTGTATACCTGAAAAAAATAATGTTATATGTCAATTATATCTCAATAAAAACAAAACAACAAACTAAAAAAAAAAAACCAACCAGAAAAAACCTCGGTGGACTTCTTATCATTTTTATTAGAGTATACTCCATTAGACAAAAACTTCCCCACAAATCTTTTTGATATAAGTCCTTCTCTACCTTGGGATTCCTGTAAAGCTGCAATGGGACCATTACTTTAAGATTATTAGAAGCCCCACTGTTTAACTAAGAGAGTCTGCCTGGCATGCCCTTAAGATGCTTAGAGAGACTTTGTCTGTTTCAAGGGGTCTATGAGACATTACCCACAAAGGCTCTTTGGCTTTTGGATTTGATCTTTGGTCTGACATCCTTTCTTAATCTGAGAGTCTTCTGCTGTATGGAGAAACTGGGAATGAGAAATACTTTTATATTTGAATGTAGCAAACACTGGATCTTTTATATATTTTCTTGAAAACGAAACAGTTCCCATTTTGAACTCATCTCTCTACATATTTATATGTGACTAAAAGAAGCCATTTGGCATTTTCAACATTCTGGCTGAGATTCTTTTTAGCCAAATCTACCAGTCCACTCGATACCTTTTGTATTTTTCGTGTCACTGCAGGTGACAGTCTTGCTAACATTGTAGCAGCCTCTTCAAGGGCCATCAGGCTTCTGCACACAGTCTCTTCAAAATCCCTCCAACTTCTGCCCACCACTCTGTTCCAGAGTCAATGTCCCATGTTTTAGGTTTTGTTACAGCAGCACCCAACTTCCAGTTCTCAGAATCTGTTCCAATTGTCTACTATCATGCATAAAACATCTCAAACAGTGGCTTAAAACAATAGTAACACTTATTTTGCTCACAAATCCTGGGTTTGACTGGGCTTGGGTAAGTGGTTCTCACTCAGGATCTTATGAGGTTGTAATAGTGCCCGGGACTGGAATCATCACCAAGGTTTCATCACTCACAACTGACATCCAGACTGGGAAGCCTTTTGGGTGCCACTTTCTCGATTTGGTATCTCCACATGATCTTTCC
The DNA here is from genome assembly GCF_964165515.1 of Mesoplodon bidens. Classification (NCBI taxonomy): domain Eukaryota; kingdom Metazoa; phylum Chordata; class Mammalia; order Artiodactyla; family Ziphiidae; genus Mesoplodon; species Mesoplodon bidens. The sequence goes on along the minus strand of NC_138167.1, from coordinate 85,695,741 downwards.
AAGTGATGGACACAGGGTAAATGAACTTCTTACATGGGGGAAAAGCTCGCAGAGTGACTGTCCCAGGAAACACTGGAAGAGGCCACATGGACTTCTCCAACCTAGACTCAGAAGTCACCCAGATCTCCTCCCTGGCATTCAATCGTCAAGGCAGTCACAAAGACCTGCCAGATTTAAGGAGGGGGTGGGACATGGACTCCCCTTCTTGATTTCTCCTTCTGATAAAAAATTTATGGACATATATTAACACTACCTCAGATATGTCTGAAGGACTGGTAACTTTAGCAGGAAAGGCAATCCAAACTTCTAATGATGCAACTGGTTTCTGCCAATGATGTTGGAAACACCTCATGTATGAGGCAGCTGATCTGTGTGGATGGTCAGGAGAGAGAGATGGTGGTCTTTTTTTTTGAAGAAGGTGATGATATGAATTTGGAGAGAAAATTGGGATCTAGAGGAAGTAAAAATATCAAATTCTTAACACCCACATAGATCTATCTTTTTAAGGAAGTTAGAATATGTTATTTAGAACAGGGAAGGTTGAAAGCCACTCTCTCTTTTCAGATTTAGGGAAATTCCAAGGTGTAACACTATGTTCCAAGAATATCAGGCTTGTGGAATGTACTTTATTGGAGGCAGACAGGAAATTCCCTGCTGCACAGTAATCAATACTTTCACACCCTGTCCTGCAAATGCAAATAGGAAGCTTGCTCTAAATTCTTGTTGCCTTTCAGAAAGTTACAGGGCATATTTTTTCCTGTCCTCTTTCTTTCTTTCCTTGATAGCAGCCAACTGGGGATTCAGTTGTTATTATTATAATTTAACATTTATTTATCTTTTCTTTGAGAATCCCATACCTTTGGTACAGGAAGGACTAGCTAAGTTCAGAGTCATAATAAAGATTAGGGAGGCAATACAGAATTGAGACATCTGCTTTTGGGCCACCGGATTTGATGTCTCTGAGCCTTGCTTTCTTTTTCTGAGTAGAAGAGCTAGTGGATGTTGACTTCTACTAGAATTGACACCTATAAACAAAGTTGTATGTGTCTGGGATTAAGAAGTAAATTAAAGGGGGCTTCCCTGGTGGCGCAGTGGTTGGGAGTCCGCCTGCTGACGCAGGGGACACGGGTTCGTGCCCCGGTCTGGGAGGATCCCACATGCCGCGGAGCGGTTGGGCCTGTGAGCCATGGCCACTGAGCCTGTGCGTCCGGAGCCTGTGCTCCGCCACGGGAGAGGCCACCAAAAAAAAAAAAAAAAAAAAAAAAAAGAAGTAAATTAAAAACAGAAAATATCTTTGAACTAACATTTCTTTTAAGTCCTCTCATAGTGCTACCATTGTGGGATCAGGTGGATGAATTTCTTTCTTTCTTTCAAGAAGTCTGGGTTTTTTTTTAATGTCTAAACCATTATTAAATCTAGATTAATGTAAGAAAAACAATGCTGTCTGGCACATTCAGATTTTTAGGAAGTTTTCACTTCTCTGAGTGTAAGTATCTGGTCTATAATTCTTTGAGAGGAGCAAGCATCTGCCATCAGTGGCTGCTTCATGTGTTTGCACTTTTGGCCTAGGCCTCCTTTTGTACTGAGTGTGGACCATTTTGCATTGCTGTTTATTTTTCAGTGGCTTTGTCCCGCTCCTGCGTCTACACCACATGCTCCACAACGCCTGGCGTATTTGTAGGTACTCAATAAATGTTTGAAAAAGGAATGAATTTGTTTTCCCATCACCTTCCAAAATGCTTATAAACATCAGACCTGAGTTATAAGTTGGGGATGATGATGTTTCTAAACTGGATACAAACACAGAAGCTCTTGTTTCTGCCATTTTGAGAGAATCACGTGAGTGCACTGGCCACCTTTCATCCCTATGTTGCATATTTGCAACATAAGTGGCCACAGTTGTTTACCAACCCTGATTCATTTCCCATCTCTGACCTCGTCTCTCTAATCCACTAATATCGGGCCACTATATATTTTAAACTCATTCAGTTTCCAGGAAAAGATCTGCTGTCATTATCAGCTAGCAGCTGAGGACTGAAAGCCATGATATGAAGTCTAGCATCCTGTGACAAACTTGGATTAGACTACGATTGCTTAAGTGTTGTCACTGCAAAATGCAAGGTCAGAATTTACATACTATTACTCAGCCATAAAAAGAAATGAAATTGAGTTATTTGTAGTGAGGTGGATGGACCTAGAGTCTGTCATACAGAGTGAAGTAAGTCAGAAAGAGAAAAACAAATACCGTATGCTAACACATATATATGGAATCTAACAACAACAAAAAAAGTGGTTCTGACGAACCTAGGGGCAAGACAGAAATAAAGACACAGATGTAGAGAATGGACTTGAGGACACGGGGAGAGGGAAGGGTAAGCTGGGACGAAGTGAGAGAGTGGCATGGACTTACATATACTACCAAATGTAAAATAGATAGCTAGTGGGAAGCAGCCGCATAGCACAGGGAGGTCAGCTCTGTGCTTTGTGACCACCTAGAAGGGTGGGATAGGGAGGGTGGGAGGGAGACGCAAGAGGGAGGAGATATGGTGATATATGTATACGTATAGCTGATTCACTTTGTCATACAGCAGAAACTAACACACTATTGTAAAGCAATTATACTCCAATAAAGATGTTTTTAAAAAAAGAATTTACATACTTTTCCTTAGTGATGACTTGCTAGCTTTGGCTTCACTATGCTGAAATCAACTGAAATACATTCTATTATTGGCAATCTTTTATCTTCTAGTCAAATCTAGCTTGGCGGGTCTTGTTATTCCTTATTATTTTTGAAACTATTAAACTAAACAATATGTGAACTTTCCGGGAAATGCTGCAAGGGAGGCAGCTTCTGGACATGGCCTCTTTATTGTTCTATTTCTGATAAATAATCAGTTCTGTTCCCTCTAAATAATTACTGAGATTGTTCTATTGTCCCGATGACCTCATTTGGGACAGGGATTTTCCCCTCTGCCTTCTTCCCCATTAATTTCTATTTTTAATGAATGCAAGTACAGTGAGAACTTACAGTGCTGACTGTCCCTATAATTGTTATTGCCAGTTGTGGACATTCTCTATTCACAGTAGTGATTCCTACAAGTTTTCAAGTTACCATATGGAAGTCTCCATCTCAGACCCAATGGAGAGAGAGAACAGGGCTCCCTGAGTCCTGTTCTGCCCTGCAGTGCTGAGGCATTGTTGAGTAATCAACAGGAGTGATCTGCTTTAGATTCAGAGGTACCTGGATTCGCAGTCTCCGAGTCCATGCCACTTGGGTAAGTGACACTTCTTTATAAGTCTCAGTGCCCGTGTCTATATAAGAGAGTGGTAACCATCTCATGGAACAATGTCTGGGTAAATGAGATGATGCTTATAAAGTGTTTAGCACAGAGCTGGGAGCATTATGATTTCAATCAATGGTATCCATTACTATTGCATCTCAAATAATGTCTGACTTTTGTGAATCTATTGGGAAAAAGAATTCAAAACTCTCTCGGTATAGGGGTGTGAAATACCTAAGTATTTGCTTCCACGTTCATAGGGTCCCTGCTTGAAGCTTTGCAGATGTGGAATACAACATTTTGGCAGGCTTGCCTCAGAGGAGTGAGTCATTTCAGGGTTTCTCCACATCCCAGAACAAATTTTTCTTTACCCATTTTAGACATATGTAGGAGTTCCTGGTAGGGGCCATGCTAATGACATGAAATAAACACAGGTTTTATAGCCAGAGACCTGGGTGACCTTGGGAAATTCATTAACATCTCTGAGGCTCCATGTTTTCACCTGTAAAAGAGGTATAAGACTTGCTTTGAAGAGTGGTCATGAGTGTAAAAGAGGAGAAATGAGATCTCTATGTAAAATGCTTTAGTGTAACACCAAGCAGTATAGAGAGACACAACAAGGAGAACCTACTGTATCTCATTTTTTCCTACTAATAAATATTCCTTTTCTTCTCCTCCAACCTCATGGCATATGTTGCAAGCCTTTGGAGTACCTAAAGAGTAGTTGGTAATTCTCCCTTAGGAGAAGACAACTGGGTGATGCTGCATTGGTCTCAGCCACAGTAAACCTTTTGCCCAGAGAAGAAAGTAAAGTCTGCTAGCAGAAAGCTGGTACCCTCTCTTACTGGCCTTTAGAAAGGACCTGATTCCCATCAACAAAATGAGTGATTGCTGTCAGAAAACAGGCTATGTGCATTTATATAGTGAGAGGTGTCTTATGGGATTAGGTGAGTAATGAAAGAGTAATCATTATAATAATTCTATAACCCAGACATAAAAGAGAAGTGGAGAAGGACCAGTTCTCTTCTTAAGTATTTGCCATTTAATATCTTCAGGCAAGTCAATGTGTTTTCTTATACATCAGCAAGAAGTAGACTCACGTGTTTTAGAGGAGGAATGGACCTTAGATGCCATGTGGCACGGTCTGCCTTTCAGAAAGAGGAACAAATGCAGGACCACAGAGGGCCAGGGAATATGCCCAAGGTCAGGAACTGCCATTTGTTTTGACTCCTCCGGAGAGATATTCTCATAACAACACACTGCCTCTCCCTGGAAAGTGAGGTAAGAGTTGCCCAACCGAATTCTGAAATAGGTCAGTTATAGATGCCCGTGGCAGCCACCTTCTCTTTAATTATTTAGAAAATGCTCGTCTGAACTTGTTATCAGGAGACACAGACTGAGAGAGAAGGAATATATTTTTTCACATGTCAGGAAGCCAGGGGTAATAGAACATCCACATCTGGAGAAAGGTGTGATAATAAATCGCCGTGAAATACAGACTGTTCACGAGCTGTTTTTGAAATCCTGGCTTTGTGAAAAAGAACCAAAGGCAACAGAAAGTAAAATTTGTAACCATGTGCTTCTTGGTATGGATGTGTTGGGCTGAATGTCTATATGACTAGATCACAGAAATGAACCACTGGAAAGAAGGATGCACTGTTTCTCAAAGGGAGACAATGGAGGAAACCAACATTTGTTGAGCTTTCCTTGGCCCTGGAAGTGCTTGCAAATGGCAAGGTCAGGACTTGAACCCAGGTTCAGCTAAGTTTAAAGCCCAGGTTATTTCCCAACAAGCCAAAGAAATGTCCCAACTCCATGCTCCTCCTGGCATGTGGACAAGCAAGGATCTCTTCCAGCAGGTGATTTTAGTTTCCACAGATGGGAACTGTGTACAGGGCTGCGGGAAAGGCCAGCAGCTCCAGTGCTTGCCATGAAGGCTGGAACTGCAGGAACTATTCCAGACGAACTAGTCATCACAGATGATTGGTAAGGGACATTGACTTTAGTGAACCAATATCTGCAGGCATCTTCATCACACCATTATGTAGACAAACTAAACTAATTGGTTAGACTAATAGTTAAGTACAGACTTTGTTTTGGAACCTAAATGTTTATAAGATACGAGAGAGAAGAAGCTTGCTGGAACACAGACTGCCAACAGTCAAGAAGGAGATTCAGGGAGAGGGAATTCCCCTTAACATGGGAAACCAAATATTTCAAAACTAAAATTTTGATGACACATTATACAAAATAAAACCAAATCCCATATTACAAAAATAATGAACTCATAGGTCATAGTATGTGCTCAGTGCTTTATATGTTATCCCACTTAATACGCAGGATTAGGCTTAAGAAGGAGGCTTTATCATAACAGATTTTATAGATGAGGACACTGAAGTTTAGGAGAGTTAAGATGCCCAAGCCACCTATACTGCAAATGATATCATCTTTTAAAAGGCCAGTGAGCATTACTGACCCGATGACTCCCCATGCAGGGGACATACTGGAGAAGATGGAGGCATAGGCTAGAGTTCCAGCATCTCAGTCCAAGGAGAGGGCCTTTACCCCTCAAGTCCTGCCAGTGGACTAGGAGACAGCAGGTGAAGGAACCTTTTATTGATGGTTGCCTCAGGCATTTTGATTTTAAAAAGCTCCTGTTTGTGCATTCCCAGCACCACTGCCTAGGACAGTGAGAACACAATACTCTCCACTTCTGGACTCATAGTGAATGTATTTGTGAAAGTACATGCCCTTTCACAGAGGAGGAAAGATAGACTAGAACACTTAGAATTCAGTGATTCTACAAGATGGAGCAAAAAGAGTTCATAGAATTGCAAATAATTCTGGTAGAGTTTAGAGAGTGCTAGTGTTTGGACTTTGTCTGGCAGGCAAAGGAGAGCCATCAAAGGACCATTAGCAGGACAACTGTATGATTAGTCTTAGGTACATCTGAAAGGATATCAACTGGGGAGGAAATTGTATTTTCATTGCAACTCTACCCCAACACGAACTACCTTACCTCTAATAAAACCTTCAAAAGCTTCAAAAATGTTGGCACCTTCCTTGGTTTCAGACATTACAAACAGGAAACTCTACCCATGAACTAACCTTCGCCCTGTCCTTTCCTGAAACAAAGAACAGCTGTTCTCCCACTTGGATATGCCTGGAGGAAAGAAAGGCCCCTGGTATTCTTAGCTGACTGCAAAGAGACTGACTTGACTTCATAAGATTAGTCACAGGTACATACAGATGGTCACAGAGTCAACGTATGGGGACATCTTAGTTTTTACAAGTATTTGTCTCTGATAGGATGCTGTCAACATTGGCAGGGGAAACCCTGGAATCGTAGCTGCTATAGAGAAAATATAATTCATTCCTTGGAAGAGGGCCTGAACTCTAAAGAAATTAGGCAGTAGTGATGTATTAAGTGCTCTTTCTCTAATTATCAGTACACAAGTCCATTCGCACATCAACGAAGACTTTAAACAGCTTTAGCTATTGTTTGTGATGGTGGGTGTTATGTTCTTTGTTTATATTTGGATTTACTTCTTTGCCTTAATTCTAAGATACACTATCAATTTAATGACAATGTTTTTGGGGAAGAAGGAGGAGGAAAAGATTAAATTTAATGTTTGTTTTAATTGTGAAATAATCTGATTTCAAAAATGTTGAAATATATATATATATATATATGGGGGTGGATATAGGAAAAGGTATGCTCTATCATAAAAATTTCCAGGAGGGAAATCAAAGATTTCTAAAGGTACTACGAATTTTATAATCAGTGGCATCCAAAGCTCTGTTTTCAGACAGGGAAATCTGAGGCCCAGGAAGGCTAAGAGATTTGCTTCAGGTTCTAAAGGAAATTATTTGATAATGAGCCCAGAGCCAGAAACCTCATCTCCCAACCTCAAGTTTGGTTTGCTTTCCGTAACACCAGAACACTCCAAAAAATTTCTGTGACAAAAGAAACACTCATCATTTCCACTCACCCTCATATTTACGGCTGGGGAAACTATTCAGAGATAAAGCATGTAAATAAGTAAAATGTATCATAACTAAGTATATTTTACCAAAGAAACAAGGGAAAGATCATGGCACTTCAGTTCTTAACAAGAACTGTTAATTTATTCAATGGCTGTTATCTTGAGTATGTGACACCCGCATATCAAATTGCATTTTGGTAGGTTGAAATGAATGCTTTTACTTGTTCTTTGGTTCCTAAAGTTAATTATTATTTTTAACACATTTTGATATGCTAAGTGAGGCTAATAAGAGCAGATTTCTTGTGTGTTTGTTAGTCATCACCGTCATCTCACATATGTATATATATATTTTTTTACTACTTTCAAAGTGTTAGTAAATTATATTTGAGCCTCAGAAGAACATCATAAAGCAGCTATTACCTTAGTATTTCTCCTAGGAAATACTTAATTGGCAGAATAGTGGTGAAAGATGTGGTATCAGACCGTATAGTTTCAAACCCTTCTCCTGTCACCAGCTGTGTGGCCTTGAGTAAATTACTTAATCCCTCTGGGCTTCATCTGTACTATGGAGCAATAGGAGTAGCTGTCTTGTGCACTTGCTTTTGGAATTAAATAAGGTAATCCATGCAAAGTGCTTATCGAGTCACCTGGCATATTCTAACTATACTATATTGTTAGCTAGACTATTTATCCATCATAAATTATGTATTGATGGCCTCTTATAACTAACACTTAATGAATGCTTATTAGGTACCAAGTACCATTCTAAGAACCTGACAAGTAGTAACACAATTTTCACAATGACTGTTTGAGGTGAGAACTATTATTACTATGTCTGTTTTGCAAATGAGAACATTGAGACACAGAGGTAAACTCACTTGTCCAGAGCCTCGCAGGTGGGAGGTTGTAGAGCTGGGACTCAAACTCAGAAACTGCTATCTCCCTATGTGTGCTAGGCATGGGGGGTGGGGAGGGGAATAGCACTGAGAACCACATGGTTCCTGCCCTCTGAGAGCTCACTGAAAACCAGTGCAGTCTCCCTAAAAGAGAGGTAAGCTCTCTGCAAAATGGTGACACAAAAGAGAGAGTTCTGAACCCTTCCCTGGAGCTTGGGAAAGTATCAGTTACTCGCAGTCCTCCTACTGTTCAGATCTGCTTTCTCTGCTCTCCGTGGGCCATGCACAAACCCTGAGCTGAGAGTCACAGTGCTACCAAACCTCTGGTCCCTCCCCACGACACTTGCTACCCTATCCTGAAAAGCTACACCCAGATTCCAGGTCCCTGACCACCTCTATATACAGGTCCTGTCATTTTCATGATAACCTTTCTAATATTCTAAATTTCCTTTCTGTGGGTTGCTAGGCAAATACATCCTTGGCCCTCAGTGAGAGCCCCTTGTTCAAAATGTCACACATTACAAAGATGATGATTCAACACACATTTGTGAGTGTGTCCAACCTATATGCTACAGTGCTAGAAATGAATTCATGTTTCTTTATACTACAGTGTCATCTCTCCTGAGGGTGAGGCCTGTATTTCTTCTGCATCCAATTTCTCATACGTATATTATGACTTCTACTTTTGCAAAACAGGACGTTGTTTAACCAAGTACTTATGGGAGGAAGCACGGCCCAGTAAACAGAACAATGATTTGAAAGTCCTGGGTTCTATTTTCAGCTCCACTGTTGACTAGCTGTGCATTCAGCCCTAGGAAAGTCAAAAGCAGAATGGCCTTGCACTGCTGACTTTTTCTGTATGTACAGCTCTGGATGGAAAACAAATCAGGCATCTGGCTCTCAGCCTTGAGAAGCTATGGTCTTTGGAGAATAGATGTGTAGTCACACTTTGTTTTCCTTTTTTAAAGCAAAAGAACAGAACAAAGTCTCTTGGAGGGGGGAGGGGTGGTGCAAAATGAGCTGGCAGAGAATGCAAGAGAGAAACCGAATAAACTTTTAAACAATCCAGGGGTTAAGGGAGTATTTGAGCCATTTAGACCTAAGAAAGCTCTGTGGAGTATGTTGGAATTGCCTGTGTTTTAACACAGAAGGGGCTAAGGTTTGAAAGACTTCTCCAAACTTGGACAATAGCAGGCATCCAGAACTCTTCCTATAGGTGCCTATAGGGGCCAGGCAGGGAATGCCAGTGAGTGAGGCTTATGGGCAAACGGGGAAGCATAGGCCCCTTCTAAAGCCATCTGCTACGACCCAGCACAAGCTGCTTGTCATGGGGAGAAGCAGGCCACCGTTGCTTGAATAGCTGAGTTTTCAAGAGAAACTAAACAATTAAAATAGACATTTCTCCAAAGAAGATATACAGATTGCCGACAAACACATGAAAGGATGCTCAACATCACTAATCATTAGAGAAATGCAAATCAAAACTACATGAGGTATCACCTCACACTGGTCGGAATGGCCATCATCAAAAAGTCTACAAACAATAAATGCTGGAGAGGGTGTGGAGAAAAGGGAACCGTCTTGCACTGTTGGTGGGAATGTAAATTGTTACAGTCATTATGGAGAACAGTATGGAGTTTCCTTAAAAAACTAAAAATAGAACTACCATACGACCCATCAATCCCACTACTGGGCAGATACCCTGAGAAAACCATAATTCAAAAAGACACATACACCACAATGTTCATTGCAGCACTATTTACAATAGCCAGGACATGGAAGCAACCAAAGTGTCCATCGACAGATGAATGGATAAAGAAGATGTGGCACATATATACAATGGAATATTATTCAGCCATAAAAAGAAACGAAATTGAGTTATTTGTAGTGAGGTGGATGGACCTAGAGTCTGTCATACAGAGTGAAGTAAGTCGGAAAGAGAAAAACAAATACCGTATGCTAACACATATATACGGAATCTAAGAAAAAGGATTCTGAAGAACCTTAAGGGCAGCACAGGAATAAAGACGCAGACATAGAGAATGGACTTGAGGACACAGGGAGTGGGAAGGGTAAGCTGGGATGAAGTGAGAGAGTGGCATGGACACATATACACTACCAAATGTAAAATAAATAGCCAGTGGGAAGCAGCCACATAGCACAGGAAGATCAGCTCGGTGCTTTGTGACCACCTAGAGGGGTGGGATAGGGAGGGTGGGAGGGAGACGCAAGAGGGAGGGGATATGGGGATATATGTACACGTATAGCTGGTTCACTTTGTTATACAGCAGAAACTAACACACCATTATAAAGCAATTATACTCTAATAAAGACATTAACAAAAATAAAGTAAAAAAAAATTGTCATTAGAACTGGATTTTTTTTTCTTTCTTTTCTTTATTTATTTGTGCTATATGGTAGGTCCTTGTTGGTTATCCTTTTTAAATATAGTAGTGTGTACATGTCAATCCCAAACTCCCTAACTATCCCTTCCCTCCACCCTGCCACCCCCCACCATCCCGCATAACCAGAAGTTCATTCTCTAAGTCTGAGTCCATTTCTGTTTTGTAAATACAAAGAACTAGATTTTAAATGATGGAGCCTAATCAACATTTAGAGAGGCACTGAGCAGGCAAACCAAACTTCTCATAGCCTAGGCAATGTACTCTCCATCTCTTCTACCTAAAGATGGGATGGAGTTCCATAGGGATTTTAATTATGTGCTCTGCTATGAATGGACAGAAACTACACATCAGGCAAAAGGTGTTAGCAGTGGCTCTCAAACTTGGTTGCACTCATACCTGGGCCTCAACACAAAAATTCTGATTTAATTAGAGTGGGCTGCAGTCTGAGTATTAGAATTTTTGAATACTCCACAAGTGATTCTAATATGCAATCCTGATTGAGAGACACTGTTTTAGGGTATTATAAAAAACGTGGAAGAATTTCAGAAAGTTGTGTGAATTTTAACTTGATAAAATACACAGTTAATCCCCGAACATCAGTCAGAGAACTGACATTCACTATGAGCTTCTTTTTCTTTTTTTAGCTGGGACTCTTAACTCTAGCATCATTGCTGGTGGCCTTAGTATCTTTGAGCTCATTAGGAACCAGCGCTGACAAGTCGAGATTTCTGGGCAAACAAGGGTATTGTTGTAAAGGTCAAACACAACAAAAACCAAAGGACAAGTGCAAGCCTAAGCATAGATAAGTATTTATAGGGGAAATTAATTTGTTGTCTGATGGCCATGAACTAGGGGGTAAAGAAAAGTGAGCCTTTTATAAGTGAAATTCAATCTCTGTCCACATTCTAATGGCCGTAAAACTCACCATCTGAAGCTAATAATGGTACATAAAGCTAATATTTTCCATTTTTTTCTTCCTTATTTTGTAGGCCTTATGCATTATAAAAACATAATTAAGTCTCAGTGGTTATATCTCTGGCTAGTTCTTATTTCAGCTACGGTTTCTCTTGCTATGTTTCTCATAAAAGATATCACTGTGGATTGAGTATTTCAGTCATGTGCAAAGGGAAGTTCCTCTTTTCTAGAGGTCTTAGAAGAGGTCCAATAGAGTTGGTGCCAAGGAGCCCACATTCTAAAGCTAGGTGGTAGCTTAAGGGACCCCACAACAGGTTACGGAAGTGGTTCTACCCATGTAACCACATTGGCAACCTCCAACCTATCAAGGGTAACTTCAAAGAAGTTGACACTGAGGATTCTTTGGAGGATGTTATCAATTTAGTAAGTGTCCCCATCCCTACCCTCCACCCCAGATAGAAGTGTTTCTTCTTTAACACAAACCAAAAGAGAGGCACATCAATGGAACCACTCAGAGAGCTTACTACATGTCTTCCAGTCTTTAAGAGACATAGGGACTGATGTCTGACTCATACTTGAAAATACAGGGGACTGTGGCCTGAGCTACCCTTTTCTGGTGTCTAGGACTGAGCTATACTGGGAATAAGCAGCACTTCCAGAATTTGGTGGGGCAAATGAGGATCTGCTCAAGAAAGGCAGATTGGGGGCTTCCCTGGTGGCGCAGTGGTTGAGAGTCCACCTGCCGATGCAGGGGACACGGGTTCGTGCCCCAGTTCGGGAAGATCCCACGTGCTGCGGAGCGGCTGGGCCTGTGAGCCATGGCTGCTGAGCCTGTGCGTCCGGAGCCTGTGCTCCGCAATGGGAGAGGCCACAACAGTGAGAGGCCCGCGTACCACAAAAAAAAAAAAAAAAAAGAAAGAAAAGCAGATTGGGTCATCTTGGAAGAGATTGCCTGGAAGGGTGACATGACCTCATTAGTGAGGATGTTCCACTGGAAGCCAAGAGAATGAAGAAGTCATCAGTGGCTGTCCTGAGAAGGCATAACTAGAGCCAGCAGAACAGTTACTGAAAGGCGCCCTGTGATGTAGGCAAAGGGAGATGTCTTCAAAAACAACTCACCAAAGTGCCCCTTGAGAGAAAAGTCAATTGGGATTCCACTACACTCAGAGGATCGCAATGGCAGATTGTAATGGCACCTTGCTTTTCTATGTGTCAAGCTTATTCCAACTTTCCACCTTAGCCTTGCTTTCCCCCACCTCCCCTATTGCTGGAGAGGCCAGAAATCACAGCTAGAAAAGGGGGAGAAGATACTGACTGGGGAAAGTGAGGAAACCCACCTGGACCCTCCCTCTATTTGTGGATTTTCAGCCTGAGTGATAGCTGTGAGAGAAGACAGAGGTAAAATTTACATGGATTGGACTTTCTACTGCATTAGACTTTTTACCACCTAGAAAAAAAAGATTTTTCATTTATTACCTGTCGGTAATCAGAAAAGCTGATGGAGAACTGCCCAGAGTTGTATTGGATAGTGGAACCTGGGGGTTAGGGGTGAAGAGTGAAAATAGCAGGTTTGAAGGGTCAGAAACAAAATTAAACTTGCTTTTTTAAGAAGGGTGAGAGGTGATATCACAGTCATCTTTTCAAATTCTCATCTTTAATATCAGCTTTGCTACCTCAAAGATATACTGGGTTGTGACAGCATTTCTGCAGAATGCTAATAGATAGTCCCTAAAAGAGGGTTCCATGGGCAAAGACACTGGCAAAAAGCTAGTTTACTCAAAAAATAAATAGCTTTTCTTGCTGTAGGTATTCTAATCGTCTTTAATAGGTTTTTTTTATAGTTACTTAACAGTATGATTCCAATATTATTTATTTAAGTTTGGTAGTTCTCACATGGTTATGTTTTATTTTTTTTAACATCTTTATTGGAGTATCATTGCTTTACAATGGTGTGTTAGTCTCTGCTTTATAACAAAGTGAATCAGCTCTACATGTATCCCCATATCTCCTCCCTCTTGCATCTCCCTCCCACCGTCCCTATCTCACCCTTCTAGGTGGACACAAATCACAGAGCTGATCTCCCTGTGCTATGCGGCTTCCCACTAGCTATGTATTTTACATTTGGTAGTGCATATATGTCCATGACACTCTCTCACTTCGTCCCAGCTTACCCTTCCCCCTCCCTGCATCCTCAAGTCCATTCTTAATGTCTGCGTCTTTATTCCTGTCCTGCCCCTAGGTTCTTCAGAACCATTTTTTTTTTTTTTTTAGATTCCATATATGTGTTAGCATACGGCATTTGTTTTTCTCTTTCCAACTTACTTCACTCTGTATGACAGACTCTAGGTCCATCCACCTCACTACAAATAACTCAATTTCGTTTCTTTTTATGGCAGAGTAATATCTTCTTTATCTTCTTTATCCATTCATCTGTTGATGGACACTTAGGTTGTTCACATGTCCTGGTTATTGTAAATAGAGCTGCAATGAACATTGTGGTGCATGTGTCATTTTGAATTATGGTTTTCTCAGGGTATATGCCCAGTACTGGGATTGCTGGGTCATATGGTAGTTCTATTTTTAATTTTTTGAGGAACCTCCATACTGTACTCCATAGTGGCTGTATCAATTTATATTCCCACCAACAGTGCAAGAGGGTTCCCTTTTCTGCACACCCTCTCCAGCATTTACTGTTTGCAGATTTCTTGATGATGGCCATTCTGACTAGTGTGAGGTGATACCTCATTGTAATTTTGATTTGCAATTTTCTAATGATTAGTGGTGTTGAGCATCCTTTCATGTATTTGTCAGCAATCTGTATATCTTCTTTGGAGAAATATCTATTTAGGTCTTCTGCCCATTTTTGGATTGGGTTGTTTGTTTTTGTGATACTGAGCTTCATGAGCTGCTGGTATATTTTGGAGATTAATCCTTTGTCCCTTGCTTCGTTTGCAAATATTTTCTCCCATTCTGAGGGTTGTCTTTTCTTCCTGTTTATGGTTTCTTTGCTGTGCAAAAGCTTTTAAGTTTCATTAGGTCCCATGTCTTTATTTTTGTTTTATTTCCATTTCTCTAGGAGGTGGGTCAAAAAGGATTTTGCTGTGATTTATGACATAGAGTGTTCTGCCTATGTTTTCCACTAAGAGTTTATAGTGTCTGGCTTTACATTTAGGTCTTTAATCCACTTTGAGTTTATTTTTGTGTATGGTGTTTGGGAGTGTTCTAATTTCATTCCTTTAAATGTAATTATCCAGTTTTCCAATCATCACTTATTGAAATGACTGTCTTTTCTCCATTGTATATTCTTGCCTCCTTTATCAAATATAAGTGATCATATGTGTGTGGGTCTATCTCTGGGCTTTCTATCCTGTTCCATTGATCTATATTTCTGTTTTTGTGCCAGCACCATACTCTCTTGATTACTGTAGCTTTGTAGTATAGTCTGAAGTCTGGGAGCCTGATTCCTCCAGTTCCATTTTTCTTTCTCAAGATTGCTTTGGCTATTCGGGATCTTTTGTGTTTCCATACAAATTGTGAAATTTTTGGTTCTAGTTCTGTGAAAAATGCCATTGGTAGTGTGATAGGGATGGCACTGAATCTGTAGATTGCTTTGGGTAGTAGAGTCATTTTCACAATGTTGATTCTTCCAATCCAAGAACATGGTATATCTCTCCATCTGTTTGTATCATCTTTGATTTCTCTCATCAGTGTCTTATAGTTTTCGGCATACAAGTCTTTTGTCTCCTTAGGTAGGTTTATTCCTAGGTAATTTATTCTTTTTGCTGCAATGCTAAATGGGAGTGTTTCCTTAATTTCTCTTTCAGATTTTTCATCATTAGTGTATAGGAATGCAACAGATTTCTGTGCATCAATTTTGTATCCTGCTACTTTACCAAATTCACTGATTATCTCTAGTAGTTTTCTAATAGCATCTTTAGGATTCTCTATGTATAGCAGTATCATGTCATCTGCAAACAGTAACAGTTTTACTTCTTCTTTTCCAATTTGGATTCCTTTTATTTCTTTTTTGTCTTTGATTGCTGTGACTAAAACTTCCAAAACTATGTTGAATAATAGTGGTGAGAGTGGCAACCTTGTCTTGTTCCTGATCTTAGAGAAATGCTTTCAGTTTTGCACCATTAAGAACGATGTTGGCTGTGGGTTTGTCATATATGGCCTTTATTATCTTGAGGTAAGTTCCCTCTATGCCTACTTTCTGGAGGGTTTTTATCATAAATGGGTGTTGAATTTTGTCAAAAGCTTTTTCTGCATCTATTGAGATGATCATATGGTTTTTATCCTTCAGTTTGTTAATATGGTGTATCACATTGATTGATTTGTGTATATTGAAGAATCCTTGCATTCCTGGGATAAACCCAACTTGATCATGGTGTATGATCCTTTTAATGTGCTGTTGGATTCTGGTTGCTAGTATTTTGTTGAGGATTTTTGCATCTATGTTCATCAGTGGTATTGGCCTGTAGTTTTCCTTTTTTGTGGCATCTTTGTCTGGTTTTGGTATCAGGGTGATTGTGGCCTTGTAGAATGAGTTTGGGAGTGTTGCTACCTGTGCTATATTTTGGAAGAGTTTGAGAAGGATAAGTGTTAACTCTTCTCTAAGTGTTTGATAGAGTTCGCCTGTGAAGCCATCTGGTCCTGGGCTTTTGTTTGTTGGAAGATTTTTAATCACCGTTTCAATGTCAGTGCTTCTGATTGGTCTGTTTATATTTTCTATCTCCCTGGTTCAGTCTTGGAAGGTTGTGCTTTTCTAAGAATTTGTCCATTTCTTCCAGGTTGTCCATTTTACTGGCATATAGTTGCTTATAGTAATCTCTCATGATCCTTTGTATTTCTGTAGTGTCAGTTGTTACTTCTCCTTTTTCATTTCTAATTCTATTGATTTGAGTCTTCTCCCTTTTTTCTTGAGTCTGGCTAGTGGCTTATCAATTTTGTTTATCTTATCAAAGAACCAGCTTTTAGTTTTATTGATCTTTGCTAGCATTTCCTTCCTTTCTTTTTCATTTATTTCTGATCTGATCTTTATGATTTCTTTCCTTCTGCTAACTTTGGGGTTTTTTTGTTCTTCTTTCTCTAATTGCTTTAGGTGTAAGGTTAAGTTGTTTATTCGAGATGTTTCTTGTTTCTTGAGGTAGGACTGTATTGTTATAAACATCCCTCTTAAAACTGCTTTTGCTGCATCCCATAGGTTGTGGATCGTCGTGTTTTCATTGTCATTTGTCTCTAGTTATTTTTTGCTTTCCTCCTTGATTTCTTCAGTGATCTCTTGGTTATTTCGTAATGTATTGTTTAGCTTCCATGTGTTTGTATTTTTTACAGGTTTTTTCCTGTAATTGATATCTAGTCTCATAGCATTGTGGTTGGAAAAGATACATGATGCTTTATTTGTGACCCCAGATATGATCTATCCTGGAGAATGGCCCATGAGCACTTGAGAAGAAAGTGTAATGTGCTGTTCTGGGATGGAATGTCCTATAAATATCAATTAAGTCCATCTTGTTTAATGTATTAATAGTTTGATACATACTGTGAATCTATAAAAGGGGTGTTGGATATAGCAGTTTCACACTCATTTGTCCATTGAATGTTTTTACCCTCCAAACTTCAGGCTTTCATTCGATAATTATTTGCTGAACACCTACCATATGCAGGCATGAGTGATGGGAGTTGAGGATTAATTGAATACATCAGATATGGTCCCTTCCCTAAAAGATGTTATATTCTAGTGGGTTGCTTAGCTTAGTCCCTTGTTCTGTAGAATTCTCTTAGAAGAGATCTGCTCTATGCCATGTTTTCAGATTTCTGCCACTGAAAAGCTATTTGTTAACACAAATATACAGATCACCTAAGCACGAAGTTGCCTTGTAAGAGAGATGTGATTTTCTTTTTTAACAGAGAAAGAGAAATATCATATGATATTGCTTATATGCAGAATCTTAAAAAAATGATACAAATGAACTTATTTACAAACAGAAACAGACTCACAAACTTAGAGAATGAACTTATGGCTAGCAGGGGGAAGGGTGAAGGGGAGGGATAGTTAGGGAGTTTAGGGAGTTTGGGATTGATATGTACACACTGCTATATTTAAAATGGATAACCAACAAGGACCTACTGTATATCACAGGGAACTCTGCTCAATATTAAGTGGCAACCTAAATGGGAAAAGAATTTGAAAAAGAATAGATACATGTATATGTAAAAAAAAAAAAGAAGAAGAGATGTGTTTTTATAGAAAGGAATAAAATGTTCATTCACAGTCAAGCATGACACAAATGTTTCTGTTTCCTTTTCTATCTTTGGTCAGTTTTAGCTAATGATAAAGTCACAAAGCTTTCCACCTCTCTTCTCTTTTTCTCCCTTGGGCCTGACTCCTTCCTCTGTATCAGACATCACATTCCTACATGTTTCTTCCTCTGCTCACTGAGAAAAGATCTGACATCAACCCTCTGAATTTGTTTGGGCTTCCTGTGAGGCATTTCCACAAAGGTTTTGGTTATATGTTGGTGACTATTGCTGGAAAGTTTTTGGCACTTAGCTTTCTTCTACATCAGCCTAACACTCATGTACACACAGGCATGTACACATGTATGTGTGCACATGCATACACACACACACACATACCTTCCCTTAAAATAGGGCAAAATCCAAGGTTCTATTCTCCTTGCAGGTGAAGTAAGATGCCCAGATGCATTCAGTTAGATAAAACAGACATTATTATGAGCTATAAAACAACTCTCAATAAATTTAAGGGGAGTAATATTATGTTCTCTGATCATAAAGTATGTTCTCTGATCGTAAGATGATTAAACTAGGACTCAATAACAGAAATATATCTAAAAAACTCTCCAAATATTTGGAAATTAATCCATGCATCAAAGAGGGAATCACAAAAGGTATCTTAAAAACGTTTTGATCTGAATGAAAATAAAAACACAATATACTAAAATCTGTGGAATGCAATGAAAGCAGTGCTTAAACCGAAGTTTATAGCATGAAATGTTTCCATTAGAAAAGAAGAAAAATAAATCAGTTGTCTTAGCTTCTACCTTAGGAAACTAGAAAAAGTAGAGGAAATTAAAGCCAGAGTTAGCAAAAGGAAAAATAATAATGAAAGCTACCCTAGTGGAACACATACTGTGACCCAGGCATTGTCTTAAGTGCCTTATGCCCAAGTATCTTTTCTAACCTGGTCACAATCTATGACTTAGTCATGACTATTATCATATTTTTCAGATGAGGAAATTGAACCTTGCTGAGGTTCAATAACTTTCCCAAGTTCATATAGGGAGTTAAGAGTCAGAACTGTGATTTAAACTCAGATCTCTATGCAACATCCTGCAGATTTAATTAAGCATATTTATACTATTAAGCATATTTTATTATCTTCAAGTTTGATATTTCTATTATATATACATATATATGATATGGTACACATATACAATATAGTATACATATGTATATTTACATGTATATATATGTATATATTGTATATATGCATATACAATATATAATTTATATTTATACAACATATATGTGTATACATAATGTATATGTATGTATACATGTATAAGTATAAACACACACACTCACAAATTCTTTATCAACCTAGAGTCAAAAGGTCCCATTCCTAGCATGCAAGCCTCCTAGCATGTCAGAGAACAGTTTAGAGATCAGCCACTGCTATTATTATCCCTGAAAATTGTTGTATCAATGAAATGATCTACCATGAAGGACATCTGTGGAAACACAGTCTGTGACTACAGCCCATGAATAATTTCCACTTGCTCCTGCCAGTCTTTTAAGTTACGTGTCCTTGAGTCACAGAGACATGGATGGGCAGCTGAAAGTATCACAGCGTGTTCCATGGCCACCATAATTCATTCAAGTGTTAATAGCTGCCCACAAGGATACATCCAGCCTCCCCCAAATATTAGGCAATCAAACTTGTGTTCTTTACATGAGAAGCCAAATGTATCTCTCTTCAAGCACAAAGTAGTAGAGAGCACTGGATGCCAGATTCTTATTCCTGGGACCACTATACAATTACTCTCTCAACTTGGGCAAGTTGCTTTGGGATCTTCTGTTTTCTCACTTTGGATCTTTAGTTTTTTAAGTTGTTTAATGGAAGGGAGGAAGCATCTCCAAATGTTCTCTCCCTATTGATTGTTTTCTTCCCCTTCTCTCCTACACAGTTAACAATGTTGACTGTTTTATCAGTAGGACTCCTGATTATCAGTTCCCAATCTCCATGAAAGTAAAAGTCAGATCTTAATTTTCACCTGCTCCAAATCCTCTGCTGGTTTTCCATTTCACTAGAATAAAACCTTAAGTCTTTACAATGACCTGTAAAGTCCCACAACATAATTCTCCCCCTTTCCCTGTGCCCAAACTCCTATTATTTTGCTGACTTTACCTATTACTCTTCTCCTTGGTACTAGTTTGCTAGGGCTGCCATAATAAAATACCACAGAATGGGTGACTTAAACAACAGAAGTTTGTTTTCTCACAGTTCTGGAGGCTGGTAGTCCAAGATCAAAGTTTCACCAAGTTTGGATTCTTCTGAGGTCTCTCTCCTTGGCTTGAAAATGGCTACCTTCGCACTGTGTCCTCACATGGTCTTTCCTCTTTTAACAAGGACGCCAGTCAGGTAGGATTAGGGCCCACTTTAATGTCCAATTATCTCTTAAAAGGCCCTATCTCCAAACACAGTCCTATTCTCATGTACTGGAGGTTAAGGCTTCAACATATGAAATTTGAGGGGACGCAATTCATCCCACGGCACCGTCACTCACTCTGCCCCAGGCAACCTGGCTTCCTGCATGTTATTCAAACATGCTACTTGCCTTTGCACTGTCTATTCCTTGCCTCTCAAACATTGCAAAACATAATAATGTCTGCTGCAATCTTGTGACTTTAAGGATGTGGCTGTAACTTAACGGACATGTCAACCCTTGGCTAGAACACTGTAAGATTTATCCTAAGCTTCTTTTCGTCTCCTTGCTTCTCACTCTCCCAGTTTGTTCCCTTTTGCTTCCTTAAGTCTTCACTCTAATGTCTTCACAGGTAATGTCTTTACAGTTTGACTTCCCTTGTTTCATTCAACCTAGTCAGGTGTAGAGCTTTCATCTTCACTCTGGCATGGCTACCATATATAGATTGTGCTGATTTATCCATTCAAAAGGAGCGCACTGAGTACCAGGTTATGATCCAGTCACTGTTAGCGTCTAGGGATACTCAGGAAAACTTTAAGATTGGGATTGCTGAGGACTAATGAATATTGTAGCAGTATATACACAGGGCACTGTCAGAACACAGAGAAGGAACATTTAAATGAACAGACATCAGGACAGCTTCTGGAAAGAGATGGCAATAGAGCTGAAGTTTGAAAAATAACAGTTAGCAGGCATATAATGGGGAAGAGAATTTTCTTGGCTGTGTTAGCAACACGTGTGAAAGTACAGAAGCATGAAGAAGCATGATATAGACAGAGTAAAGGAGATGCTGAGAGGGGTGAGATGATCAGGCTTGACTGAGTTGGGGCTAGAGAATAAAAATCATACGTGCTAAGATACTGTTACTTAAAAGCTCTAGGGAGCATCAACAAATTCTTAACAAGGGAATAATTTGGTCAGATCTCTAAGTTAGGAAATTAGTCAGCCATCACTGAAGAGGATGATTTATAAGAGCTGGTTCTAGACAGAGTCCAGTTAGGAAGTTACTACAGTAATTCTGCTGTGAAAACGTAAGAACCAGAATTGAGTCAGAGGCAACACAAATAGAATGGAATGGATAGCTGTACAATAAATTAAGGAAAATGAATCTACAGGATTGGTGTTGGGTGTAGACGTGGGAGTTGAATAAGAAGAAAAACCTAGGACAACTCCCAGGTTTCTGGGAGTGAAAGAGATGATGATGTCATTATTCATTATTCATTATGAGAAGGAAGACAAACAAATTCAGTAGCAGTCACGTTGAGTGAGACATGAAAAAAGACTTCCAGTAGGCAGTTAGTCGTACTTACAGTTTTTTGTAACCACCAGTGAGAGTGTGTAGTTGGGTACAACAAAGTCTCAGTTGGTAGAGGCCTACCTAGCTGCCTTGTTCTCCTTGTAAGAATTCTATTCTTCTAATCACACCATGGAATCTTAAGCAAAAGGAAGAATGCTAGAGTTGCTTTAATATGAGACCAAAAAGATATAGTACATCCACAACACCTCTCCCACAGTGCAGCATCTCTTAAGGTGCAGCAGCCCCTTGGATTCCAAAAATGTGGTGGCTGACTCAGTGTGACATGGCATAAACATTAACCACACTATAGTGACTACATAGTAACCACCTGATCTCCACTGTAAAACAAGATACAGTGATTAATGCAAAAGTACATTGCTTCACAGATAACCAAGTGTTTTGTTGTTGTTGTTTTTTACCTCAAAAATTTAGTGAAGTAGGTAAAAGAGACAATATTTTCTGGTTTTCATTTTACTGATGAGGAATCTGACAACTAAAGAGATTAAGTGACTTGTCCAAGGTCATATTTAATCTACTGTGAACGAGATTAAGTCTTGTGACTCTTAATTCTGCTCTTTCCAAGATATCACACAGCTTCCCCCAGCAGAGCACACTTACAAAGGACATATAATCTGCTCCCCATACCAGTTTAACAGTAAAAGCAATTTAATCTAAGTAATCAACCCAGGCTTTCCACTTAGCAGTGAAATTGTGGGTGCAAACTATAGAACTTGAAACTCTCTACCTTTCACATTTCTGTATTGATCCTATTTGATGGTTAATGATATTAAGGGGATATATCCTACATCTAGTGTTTCACAACCAAGCCCTTCAAGGCAGAGTAATCCACAACACAGAAGGTGCTAAATTCCCTTCTTGGCTCTACAGGGTCATTATTCTTGACCTCTCTTTTCTGTCCAGCTGCTCAAAACAACTGGCTTTCATTCTAATAATTATCATCATCATTATTCTATCAGTTTATCAAGAATCCCCTAAATTTTAATGTGTTCTGGAATACCTACTGGGATCATATTCTTCTATGTACTAAGTGCTAGTGTCATAATTACCATCTGCTAAACACTAATATCTCAGAAGTTGTAATTCCCTATTAAGTTCACAACTGTAGCATCATAAATTGCCAAACTGTGCGGCTTTTTAGAAAGTTAAAAATATAACATATGTCTGATTAATCCTGCTTTAATTACTTTCTTTTGATTTTTGTGGTTTCTCAGGGATGCAATTTGCAGGGTCTACATAAATGTTTTTATTTCATGTGCTAAATTAAGATGTGAATCTTTTGTAAAAGAGAGAAAGGAGAGTAATTTGATTCTCTGCAGAGATGGCAATGTATTGGAGACAGCGTGAAATGTTTTATCTTTATCTACTAAAAATTCCAGGCTGAAAAGAGTAAAATTACCTCCTCTCTCTAAATGCTTTTACCCTAGTGGCATTATATAATTATCCACAAAAGGGTGTGTCATATTACACAATCACTACCTTTCCCTTAGCTGGAGATTTCAAAGATAAATACATGAGAAATGATGTCGTTCAAAAGAGACATCAAACATTCATCCAGACAAGCTTCCTTGAACTGGTCTCTCTTTCAGTAAATGAAGCTATATATTTTCATTAAAAAAAAAAAGTAAAACCTTAACTTGTTCCTCTTTTTTGACGTGGCCCAGGAGGCCCTTTGTTAATTCTCCAGCCTCACCTCCTTCCACTCTCTCCAACCATGCTGTCATCTTTTCAGCTCATTGAACCCCTCAAGTTTATTCATTGTTCCTCAGGGCCTTTGCACATCCAGATAATTCTTCCTCTCCACCCTCCACAGCCATCTCGGTCCATTTGAAATGGTTCCTATCATTTTTTTCCCTCTGTCACTTCACCCTGTTCATTTTTCTTGTAGTGCTTTTAAAATTTGCAAAATATACATATATATATATTTTAGGTGTTACTTCTTATCTGCCTTCTCTAGCTCCATCAGGGCTGCTACCATGTCATCTACAACCAGTGGTTAGTACTGTACATCACTGGTACTCAATATATACTGGTTCAATGAATGAATGACAGGAATTTCTACTCAAATTTTCAGTTGTTGCCTTGTATGCTTACAATGTAATAGCATACCCTGTATTCTAAATGCACACATATTTCTACAGGTAGGAGAAATATCACCCACAGAAAGAGTTCACCAAGGATGTAAGTACTGGAATTATAAAACCTAGCATCCATTCTGTTAATGTTCACTTACTAACACATTTCAAATATGTTACCAAAATGGAGGATGAGGCTTCAAACTATCAATGTGATATTATTAACACATATAATAATGAAATTTTTTGACTAACAGGGCCCTGTCAACTTGGTAGAATGAAATGTACTACCTGTATCATTTCCCTACCTCCCTCAAATTATTTATTCCTTAAGTTACAGAAAAGAGATTCCATAAACTACAATTTAAACTCAAAGGAAATAGTTACTTTATTTAACTTAATAACATCCAATTGAATACTATTTCTTTTGTTTGGTTTTCATTCATGATGGAGAGTAGCCCCAAATTTTTCTTTAAAAAAATCATTCTTCAATTTTGGAAACATTATTAAAGTATTAAATCATTTCTGAACCATCAGTAGCTTGAGTTTCTTAATCCCAACTTAAAAAAAAAATCCTGATAAACATGGCCATGTTTTATGATGTACAAGACAAGCTAAAACTTTTTTAATACAAACCAAAATGTATCAGTAGACTGAGCAGGGTTAGGGTGATAGCAGGGAGAACACTTACTGTACCCCAAACAACTTCATAAATTCTGGTTTCACGCAAGCTCATTCGTGAGGCCTCATCCTTGTCTTCTCCTTCAACTACACACACCTGAATTGCTATCTTAGATGGTTCTGCGTTATGGGGAGTTGACAGAAAATAGTCATTATATTAGATCCAGGGGTGACAAACTTTCCCTGTAAAGCACCAGATAGTATCTTAGACTTTGTGAATCATACAGTCTCTGTCACAAATACATGGACTACACATAAAAGAATATGAGTAGGAGTGTTATAATAAAACTTTATTTACATGAACAGGCTATGGGCTGGATTTCACCTGCAGCTGTAGTTTGCCAGTCCCTGTATGAAGTGATCACTACATAGATGGCTTTGCCAAGGGGAGTCAGCCATAGGGTAAATTCCACGTCAGCAAACATCTATTAAACACCTACTAAATGCCAAGGTTTTCAGATAGTGTCATAACTAAACCTCACAACTGATCCGTATTTGGTAGATGCGAAACTGAAATTAGCTGGCTACTAAGTTGTGTAGCGAGACCATGAATTCATTCTCCTCCAGGACTTAAGACCATGGAGACAAACAACCTGGATTTGAATCTTACCTCAGCTATTTATCAACTGTGTGCTTTATGAAAAATTACTCGACCTTTGTGTGTCTCAGGGTCTTCACCTGCTTCAGGCAGTGGTCGTAAGAATTAACAAATAAACCACAAATAGTGTTTGGAACACTATCCTGTGCTCAATGCATGTGGCCAGCTACAAACACAGTTCTGTAGACACCTAAGGCTCCAGAGAGTTCTTTCAAAGTTTCCACAAATATTTGACCCAAACAATGCTGTTTTTCACTATTTAAAAACTTTAATAAAAAGAAACTAATACTCATGCAATGCATACCAAATTTAATCTATTTTCCTCCTCTGTGCTTTAACTTGTGCTGTCAGTTAGCCTTTTTTTTGTGTTCAGATATTAGAGCAAAGCTTTTCCTGTTCTTCCTGTTTATTTAAAGATTCTGCAGTGAATTCAAGGTAAGCTGATAAATGTAATTACGACCATTTTTAACTACTTCTCTATGTGAATCAGAATTGTCTTGACATTGTGCAACCAAAGTAAACAAATATAAAATTAGAGGTTGACATGGGTATAAAATTCTCATTTCTAATTTTGTGTTAATCAGAAAAGTTTCATTATTCTCAATAACTGACTTTATAATAAGTACATATTATAAATTACTTTAAAAACCTTGATACTAAAAATGTCTCACTGTTTTTTTTCTGTTTTATATATTGAAGTTTCATGTAAGTTTTCCTTTGGAGCTAAAAAAGGCATTCCCCAACAAAAACATTTAACTAAAGACCAGTTTGCTTCTTTAAATTAATGCTTTTTTTTTAGACCAAGGCTTGAAACTCCTAGCATGAGAATGATTCTTATGTATCTTTTAAAAATATCATACCCTGATAATTAGGACAAGGCAAACAGTTACCAAGAAGAGTTCTTCATTCTCCTCTATTCCCTCATCATCATCATTATGCCCTAGTGGCATTAATATATATTTTCTCCTTTGATCTTCCTGACAGCCCTCTGAGTTTGCCAGGCAGGTGGTATTAGTCTCATTTTATACATGAAGAAGTTGAATGAGACTGACTTCCCAAGATCATACTACTAAGCAAGTAGCAGAGTTAAAACTCAAATCAGGAGACTTATGACGACTGCTCCAGGGCTTTCCCCACCAGTTTGATACCAAAAAGATGACTGGGACTTTGGAATGGAGCTTTGGAGGTTCAGTGGTAAACCTTCAACTCATCGCTGAGGCTGATGGAGATGAAGGCTCACCAAGCACATCTTATTCCTTGGTCTTTTTCCTACATGCTGACCAAGCTCTCTAAGGACAGCCTAAACACTTTTAATGTGTTTTCATTATTTTTCTGGACTCTCACTTTCTGCAAGAGTCATTTGACATAATGCTTTGCTAAAAATCCACACATAGGTCTCAAACCCAGTCCTGGTTATGGTCTCCTAGAGTTTATGCCCTGTGAAGGCAGGTGCAGTATTGGATATTTATAGCTACAGCACAGAGACGTATCCAAATCATACATGTGAATAAATGTATAATGGAGTCAAGCATCACTCTACGATCTTCTTTTTCTTTAGATCTCTTTTCTTTTTGTGATCACTATTTTTGGGCCACTTACGTAGGAATGTTGTAATAAGTTTCCAAGTGATTTTTGAAATTTTGATCTCCTACCTCCCTCCATTTTTTTCTGTATATCACTGTCAGTGTAATCTTCTCAAAGCCTCCAGCAACGTTTCTCCAGTGCCTCTCCAAACAAGGCAAGATTCTCTCCCTGAGATTCAAGTTTCTCCATGATGTGGACATGCCTTATTAGTATCTATCATGCATCCTCTCCATAGGCCTTCATATAGAGGGCATGCCCACTGCTGCTTTGTGTCTTGGTCATTGCTTGTCTGTCTGCTGTTTCAATTCTCTCCACAGATCCAAATCATACCCATGATTTCAGACCCAGTCCAACCTTAATTTTCCATGAATTCTTTCTTCTCCAGTAATTTTAGCCTTTAGAATGTTTGTAGTACAAATTTTTTTTTTTTTTTGCGGTACGCGGGCCTCTCACTGCTGTGGCCTCTCCCATTGCAGAGCACAGGCTCCAGACGCGCAGGCCCAGCGGCCATGGCTTACGGGCCCAGCTGCTCCGCAGCATGTGGGATCTTCCCGGACCGGGGCATGAACCCGTGTCCCCTGCATCGGCAGGCGGACTCTCAACCACTGCGCCACCAGGGAAGCCCTTGTAGTACAAATTTTGTAGTAGTTGATGATACTTGTATTATTTTATGGGTTAGTCCAATATCTGTGGAGACTATTGGCAACCATAAAAATTGCACCCACATTTCCCTACCTCCCCCACTGTAATATCCACTAAATTAGAGTAAATTCTTAATTAAATAATTCATAGATTTAATTAAACTGAAATAAGCCCAGAGCACAGATACAAAAAACAAACAGGTTTCTGAGATATGTCCAACCCATAGTCCATGTGTATCTCAAGATAATTTTCCACTATACTTTTAATAAAAGAGAAACCTATATTATAATTTATAGTTTGTTTTTCCTCCTTGGGCATTGCCATTGTTATTGATATTCATAAATAAAACATGCCACTGAAGTGTCTAGAAACACCCAAGGATGAATTATAGCAAAGATTTAACAACCAACTACCTTCTAATTGGTTAAACAAAATGAATGATACATTAGCTAGTCAAACTCCTTTCGCCTGGGAAGATCTCTACCGATTTCCTTTAGTGTTATCTAGAAGATTCGCGAAAGTCTAATCACATTTCAAAAGATTTCAGTGAGTGGGGGCATAATTCTACCTTTCATATCCCCTGAATAGAGAGAAAAACTAAACACAGAAAAAGATTCTTTTGAGTAAATTTCCCTCTGTGATTCTTCAACCCTTATGTGTTTTTTTTTTTAAAAAACTACAGTGTGAATGAAAGACAAATTTTATTATATTTAAGAAATGAGAAGAGAGGACCTGTAGGTTGTTATTATCAGAGAATATTTTGCCCTGTTCCAGAAGATGAATATGCATTTTTGTCTTGGAGCCAGTCTGTAAGTCAAGTTCCTTCAAAACAGGCAAAGTCTATAGAGCTGGTTCACTTTGCTGTGCAGAAGAAGCTAGCACATTGTAAAGCAACTACACCTCAATTAAAAATATATATATTAAAAAAAAAACAGGCAAAGTCTAGCCTTGTTTCTGGGTATAGCCCATGTGGACAAGGAAAGGGTGAGGAAGAGGGGTCTACCCCTGGCATCAAGTTTTATCCATTCTGATATGTAATATACTTTCTCCACCTGAAGTTGATGTCAAGGTGACTGGAAAGTACGAACCTGGTTGACTGAGCAGAAGCAATCTGTTGTATTCTGTTCTTTGAACCCAGAGATAATCAAAGACTGTTATTTCATCTCCTGGCTAACCTAACGTTTGAGTGGAAAATGAACTAAGAATGTGAGATAACTGGATCATTTGAGCCAGTATGCCTCAATGAAATTGGTCAGACTTAGCTGATATTTTTTGTTCTCTTTACTAGAAACTTGGATTTTTTTCTATATTCCAGACTCCTCTCTTGCTGTAGGATTTAATCCATTGGATAAGAGTAAATGACTTAAACTGTCATCATATTCACAAAAAGCACAGAAAAGATGATAAGGCTGTAAACAACACAGAATTATACCCCAAGGTAGAAATTGGCTAGGCGAATTGGGACAGAACTCTGAAATTTTAAATGTTTTCCTTGAATTTCTAATTGGAAATTGCTACTATGTGTGTTGCTGTTCATTAGTCATTCCAGCGTTGGTCATGTAGAGTCTATTAAGACTACCCCAATGCTTGCGGCATGGGAGAAAATGTTGAGTGAACACATTTTTTAAGAAAAAGGGCACTGGACTGGGTGGAAGTTGCAAGACCTCGGTTCCAGTCCCAGCACATTCCTGTGTGGCCTTGGACAAGCATCTTCACCTCTCTGGTCTATCTAGGGTAAACAGAAAAGATTGAACTGGCATAGAATTCCAAACTGTGCTCAGTTAGTGGGTGTGGTAGGGAACAGCAAAGACTGCCTCAGGATGTTCACACTCTCTTTTCCACTCCCTAGAATGTTCATCACCCCAACTTCACCCCCACTCCCACCCCACCTCCAGATCTGTGCACAGTTCATTCCTTCTCATCATTTAATTCTCTGCTATCATGTACACCCTTAATAGTGCCTCCTGCTACTGTACAGCACAGGGAACTCTACTCAGTACTCTGTAATGGCCTATATGGGAAAAGAATCTTAAAAAGAGTGAATATATGTCTATGTAAAACTGATTCACTTTGCTGTATGGTAGAAACTAACACAACATTGTAAATCAAACTTACTCCAATAAAATAAAAAACAAGTAGCACAAATAAAATAAAATAAACCAAGTAGCACAAAAATAGTCCCTCCTGGACAGTTCTCTCTAATACCTCCTTTTCCAGTTACTCCCTATCTCCTACCCTGCTTCACTCTTCTTGGCATTTATCACTACTTACAAATATATACGTTTTTATGGATTCCCTTTTTTGTCTGCTGTCTCCTTCCCAAGAGTATAAGCACTAGGAAAGCAGGGACCTTGTCTATTTTATATGTGCTTAAAACTGTGCCTGGCATGTAGCAAGCACGTAATAAGTATTTATTCAACGCATGAAAGGATGAATGAATCCCCACCTGGCAAAGACGACAATATACTTGAAGGGAACAGCAGTTGCCTCCTCCAGGCATCCAGTTTGCCACAGTCCCCACCACTCCTACTGTGTTCCCAGCACTGACATCATTTGTTCCTGGAGCTGCTTTCCTTATACTTCACCGCTTTTCCACCACTGATGCTCCTGCTTGTTCTATATAGGTATTTTCATTTATGACATGATGCTCCTGGTCCAAGATGTGTTTGGGCAAAAAAAAAAAAAAAAAAAAAGTCTGCTGCTAAAAATAATTTGAAAACTCCTAGACAAGAGGACCTTTCAAATCCCTTCCAGCTCTAACAACCAATGAATTCATGCTTCTCAGCCATTCAGATCTATAAGTATGAAATACAAGACGAGTGTATTCAACTTTCCTTCATCGCCTCCTTTAAATACTTTTTTTCCTTTTTTTGAGTCAATCCCCGCAGGAGCCAACCATGTGAGGCCATTAAGAGAACAGTTCCTTCCCACCTGCCGCCTGGAGCCAGCCAACAATCTCAGCTTCGCCACTCCATTCTTGATTATGTACAGCCATTCCAATCCTGAGTGGCAGGATTTGCAAAGACAGCTGTTGGGTTCCAGGAACATGTGGAGGAGGGGAAAATGTGAGGTAGGTTGCTCCATTCTTCTACTCCTTTCTTTACTGAAAGAAAACAGCTGCGATCTTCACATGGAAGATGAAGTAAACAAAAGCTATGGTGCCCAGCACCATTCAGCAGCCAGCATTCAAATGTATTTTCCCCACCACCAATGTCGACGTCATCTCAACCCACCCCCAGGCTCAGTTCCCCACAGCGCGCGGGGAAGCGGGGTCTTTGCATGCCTTGTTCACTTGACTAAATGCTGCCCAAGATGTGCAATTC
This sequence comes from Mesoplodon bidens, assembly GCF_964165515.1. NCBI lineage: Eukaryota > Metazoa > Chordata > Mammalia > Artiodactyla > Ziphiidae > Mesoplodon > Mesoplodon bidens. Next base: position 85,665,308 of record NC_138167.1, on the reverse strand, counting down.
ACTCCAACAAAAGGAGGGAGATTCAAGTCCCCTGACTGGGTCAGCATTCCATTACTGGTTATCGCACACAGCATTTTCAAGTTTCAGCAACCTCTGTGTGAATCAGGCAAACAGGCAGTGTTAATCTCTGAGAGGCAAGCATTCTCAGGTTCAGCGGCAGGAGTATCTGCATCTGGGCTGATGCTGAGATGGCTCACGGGACAGTAGATCTCTTATAGGAAAGTCAAGGTATGTTTAGAGGGACTCTGATTCAACTGTGGCTGGCTCATTTCTTTCGTTTCCTCTTCTCTTTTATTTGCTTCTACAGAAAACAGAGTATTCATTTATTCCTTCCCTCCCCCCCGCCCATCCCTCTTAACTGCCAGGGCCATCTGTCCATCTGAAACCATCTCTGGTTGCACAGTTTTGAATCCAGGTGACAATCAAAATGAAGAAGTGATTGTCCGTTAATGTTTTCTCTGAAGGGATTAAAGATTTTTGAAAGCCTTTGTTTGTGTTTGTTTCAAGTTCTCCAGTTGAAATACTGTACTCTTTGAATAGCAGGGAATAAAGCCTGTGAGCTGATGTAATGTAAATGTGTTAAGCAGGGCCACTGTTTCCTAAATACGCTAAAATAAGCAACTTCTTTAAAACATGGATGGGACTTTTGATGTTTAACAGAGTTATATTTTTAATCTCTTCTGCTTGGTTTAAAACTAAGATTGTTTGTTTTCGTGTGTGCCACTTAAGGCAGGTTGGTTGGCAAGTAAATGCACTGGAAAAAAAAAAAGAATTCTTTTTTGCCCTGACCTCCATAAATTTGGTAATTTAATATATCCAATATATCCATACACATATGATTTTTAAACAAAGATAGGGTAAGGAATAAAGAGGGACTTGTCTACAGGATTCTTTTATCCTCTTATGCTTCATGTCACCCAGTTGTGTTAGTTTTTTACAAAGCCATTGCCACTCTAAGAAGTATTGATTTTGTCTAGCTAAACATGTCAAGTCAGAAGAAATGGTCAGTGGATTACTTCTTCAAAACACTTATTCCCCCAATGGAACCTGCTGATTTTTATAATCTCAAAGAGGCAGATACAGAAGTTGAAAGAAGAAGATAAAATTTGAAATATTTCCTTCATTTTTTTTCTCATGTCTATAAATGAAAACCCAAGTTAAGGAATATTGTTTTCTAGGTCTCTTATTCTACCTCCCTATATTATCATCACCTTTTATTGCTGCTGCTGTGTATGACCTGAAGGAACACGAGATGGCCTTCCTCAAATATCTCAGTTTTAAATTCAGTTCCTATCTCTTAATTGGGTTCGGTCAGTAATGACTCACTGCCCCAAGGTCCCGGGAAATGTTATCAGCAAAAGCATTCACAGCTGAAGAAAACAAACACATATCCTCCTATGGGTCCATCTTTCCAACCATCTCCCGGACTCTGGTAGCCTTTCCTGAGCCAAAGCGAAAATCACTCACTACCATTTTGTGATGTTCAGGAATGGCTGAAGTCCTTACAATCCCAGATGGACTGGGAGGAAAACCACTTTGAATAGATGCTTTCCATGATCTCCAAAATTCAAATAAACAACATTTCTTAAAATTAATGGAAATAAAAAGATCAAAAAAATTAATGGAAATAAGCTTATAACAGGTTCAGCATGGGATCAACTCAAGAGGAATTTCTGACTAAAGTACCAACAGTGTTTACTATAAGACAGTTTAGCCAGGGGGAACCCCAGCAGGTCTCTGCAACAGAACTGCAGGCATCTACAAGGCCAGTGCCCAGGTCATTGCTTCTCACTGTCTCTTAATTAGAAGAATGGTCAGCTGTCATTTGTTAAGGGCACCCTGTGGAACTGTGCTTATATGTGGTATCTTTACTACTCGAAAGTATGCCAGATAGGAACTAGGTGATTTTTTTTTTCAGATAAGGAACTTGAGTCATAAGAATGTGGCCCTAGGCCATACAATTTGATAAATATCACTTAAAAACCACCTTTTCAAATGTGTCATAAAGACTCAGAGTGCCAGTTTCATCCACAGTTTAATGTATTCCTGAAAAGGAGGAATTTGGGAGAGCTAAATTAATTCCCTGCTATGTCCTGGGATGCTTATGTGCTCTTTTGAGGGTCATTCAGTTTTATATACTAAATACTTACTTGAAAGGATCATTGCCTTATTCCATGTGCTAATTTGTGGAGAGAAGTTTATGTATTGCGGGAATCTAATTCATTCCTGCATTTTATCCAGGAAATGAGAGCCAGATGTTTTTGGACATTTGTTATTTGCTTTAAGTAAAAGCCTAGGTTAAGATAAGAGAGATATATTGATTGGCTATTGCATCTTCCTCTGGAGAAAGTGAAACTTTTCATATCTTACATTTTATCGTACCTTAAAACTTCAGGACAGGCTCTAATAAGAGGAAAACTTTTTGAATGTCCTTTTCTTTGTAGATGGCAGGGATGGGAAGGTGCACTCAATTAACAGAGCTCTCAATTAATTTAAATTCGAAGTGAAGGACCCCCTAAGAGTTTGGGACCTTGAGAAAAAGTGCTTTCTAGGAGAGTCCACTGTCAGGTTCACAGAGAGGCCATGGTCCTCCTGCACTCCCAAGACCAGATCCTTAGATTCCATTTCAGGCAGCCACACTCCAACAGTAAGAGGAGCTTGCTGAGTCTGTCCACATGCATCTGCTGGCTCGCCCGCCTGTCTGGCATCTCTGCACCTCTCCTCTTCCACACTCCCTTCCACAACCTTCCCAGCCAAATGAGCTGTCCTTCCAAATATGACCCTAACTCATGCAACAGCTGGAGGCAAAAGCAAAATAGACTGAGCTCATGTGAAGGGTATTAGCATTGAGTCCTTTTTTTTTTCCAGCACTGAAAGATGTTTGGAAAATTCATCTAAGGAACTTTAAAAAAATGTTTCATTCATAAAGATTGTTGAAGGATTTCTCAGAGTTTCAGTTTAGCAGATCTTTTGGAAGGTATGAATGCCAAGTTTATTATTTTTCCTTCTCCTGTTCCTGAGCTTGGGGAGGATCAGAGAATCAGGCAAGGAGAGAAGACTCACAGCTGGCTATCCACACTTTTCCTTAGAGATTCTGATGATCTCCATGCCATGGTCCCTGGAGGTTCTTTGGAAGAACTGAGAGATACCGTATTTGCAAGAGAACTAGACCATGTATTGAAGACCCAGACTTTCTTCCTCTACTTGTCCTTGAAATTGTCTTCACTCTGATCTGAGAGTCAAAGAAGCAATCTATCATATGCTTAGGGAAGTACCACAAAATCTGTTAGGCTCTGTAGAAATAAGGTACATTCCCTGCCTTCTTTACATAGTTTTGTTTTGACTTAGGGGACTTGGAAAAAAACTCAGTTAAACAACTGAGTCATGGTGAGTTCACGCAGTGCACCTCACATCACACTAACATCATTTTCTTTCTTTGCTTTTTTTTTTTTTTTGTAGTTAGATCAGGGGAATCCCAAATGCACAGTATATCATATTGTCAGCAAGGTGTACGACAAACTCTGGTCTTGAAGGTCCTGATAGAGTTGTTCAGTGAATTAAAGTCCACTTGGGGAGAAGTGGCTAATGTGTGCTGCTGAGCTTGGTCCCTGGCCCTATACCTGACTGGAGATCACAAACCGGGAAGGACAGGTAACATATTGAATAACAGGATCAGGATTCAGTAATATCTTAGGAGCCCAGCATGTGGACCAAACTCAATATGATAAAATTTAGCAATACTAATTACTTATGAAATTCTGCATTTAAGTTTTAAAAATTAATATAGCTTTGGGGTAAGAGAGGCCAAGCTTAGTACTCATTAAAAATATTTTGGAGATTTCTATTGTCCATCATCAGATGTGATGTAACCTCCAAAATATTCCAACTAATCTTAAATTGAATTAACAATAAAAGTAACACCTGTCATTTATTGAGTACTTCGTATGTGCTAAGGCAACAAACCTATAATGATGGTGTAACTATTCCCATTTTACAGATGAGAAAATTGAGGAGATTAAGTAACCAGCACTAGGTCAAAATGGCTAGCAAACAGCAGAGCCAAGACCTCAGTCAAAGCTGGATGCCATTAATGAAAAAAATTTTCTAAGAACTTTGCATTGGTTATTCATATCACCTATGAAGAATGTTATTCATCTTAAGGAAACAAAATTAAATAAAAACACTGACGAGTGTCTAGAGAAAGATGACCAGGAGAATGAAGAGTCTGGAAGCCATGTAACAAAAGGCATGGTTGAAGAGATGGTAAATATTTAACATGAAAAATAGAAGATCTGGATGGATATGGAAGATACCTTCAAAAACTGAAGACCTAGGGTGAACTGGAAGCTACAGGCAAAGAAATTTTAAACTTAAACAAAGTTTCCAACAATAAAATTACAAACAAGGGCAGAGAAAGCTCCAAAAGGATTGAGCACATTCATCACTAGAAGTACTCAAGCAGATATGGAGAGCTATCCACTAGGGTTGTTCCTGAGTGAAATACCACTTTTGGAGACATTTGGACTAGTTGAGGGATTCTTAATTTGAGATCCATAGGTGAACTTCATGAAGTTGAATCCCTAAAATTATATGCAAAATATATATATAGTGTTCCCCACACCCCTCCTGGGGAGATGGTGAATGTATTTCTTCAGATCATCAAAGCAATTCTGTAAAATCTGTGAACCAAAAAATGGAGTCCACTCCAATTCTGCAATCCTATTATTCTGTTTTGTAAAACTAGTCTTATCCATCACAGAGGTGCACCCAACAGAATTGTGTGATTGATTTAATGTTAGGGACAAAGGAGAATGAATATATTCAGCAAAACTTCAAGGTTTTGAGCCTAGTAACTGAGAAGATTTGATACCACTGAGAGATAAAGAAAAGGAAGGTGAAGCAAGAAGTCCTAATCAGAGGAAGATAATTAAGTAGAAATAAATGGGCAAACTGAAGCCTGTCTAAGATTCCAGCACTGAGTGTGTAATCCAAATAGTCTTTTACTTCATGGCAGAAAAATGCTGAAATCTAGAGATGTATAAATAGATAAAAAGCTACTAGAAATTTAGAACCATTAAATGTTGTAACTCTAACTGGTCTAGAGATGACTTACTTCAATCCCCTAATATTATAATTGAAGAAACCACATCTCAGAAAAACTAAGAGACATACTCTTTATCATTGGTACCTGGTTGCCAATCCAAGTCTATGTCTACAAATTTAAGGGGAAAAAAAATCCGTATTTCTAAAACATTCAAATCTGCAATAAAGATACCACTTTGGGCTTCTCTGGTGGTGCGGTGGTTGAGAGTCTGTCTGCCGATGCAGAGGACACAGGTTTGTGCCCCAGTCTGGGAAGATACCAAGTGCCATGGAGCGGCTAGGCCTGTGAGCCATGGCCACTGAGCCTGCGCATCCGGAGCCTGTGCTCCGCAACGGGAGAGGCCACAACAGTGAGAGGCCCGTGTGCCGCAAAAAAAAAAAAAAAAGAAAAAGAAAAAAGATACCACTTAAAATTTCCAGGACAAAAAAAAGTTAATCTTAACTATAAGTAATACACAAATGTCCATTTTATTATGGTATAAGGCCAGACCGTAACACTGCCCCTTAAGCGTTTTTTTTTTAATCACACATCTTTATTGGAGTACAATTGTTTCAGAATGGTGTGTTAGTTTCTGCTTTATAACAAAGTGAAACAGCTACATGTATACACATATCCCCATATCCTCTCCCTCTTGCGTCTCCCTCCCATTCTCCCTATCCCACCACTATAGAAGGTCACAAAGCACAGAGCTGATCTCCCTGTGCAATGCAGCTGCTTCCCACTAGCTATCTACTTTACGTTTGGCAGTGTATATACGGCAATACTACTCTCTCACTCCGTCCCAGCTTACCCTTCCCCCTCCCCATTTCCTCAAGTTCATTCTCTACATCTGCGTCTTTATTCTTCTCCTGCCCCTAGGTCCATCAGAAACTTTTTTTTTCTTTTTAGATTTCATATATATGTGTTAGCATACAGTATTTGTTTCTCTCTTTCTGACTTACTTCACTGTGTATGACAGACTCTAGGTCTATCCACCTCATTACAAACAACCATTACATTCCTTTTTATGGCTGAGTAATATTCCATTGTATATATATGTGCCACATCTTCTTTATCCATTCATCTGTCAGTGGACACTTAGGTTGCTTCCATGTCCTGGCTACTGTAAATAGTGCTGCAATGAATATTGTGATACATGTCTCTTTTTCAATTATGGTTTTCTCAGGGTATATGAGCAGTAGCGTGATTGCTGGGTCATATGGTAGTTCTATTTTTACTTTTTTAAGGAACCTCCATACTGTTCTCCATAGTGGATGTATCAATTTACATTCCCACCAACAGTGCAAGAGGGTTTCCTTTTCTCCACACCCTCTCCAGCATTTATTGTTTGTAGATTTTATGATGATGGCCATTCGGAATGGTGTGAGGAGATACCTCACTGTAATTTTGATTTTCATTTCTCTAATGATTAGTAATGTTGAGCATCCTTTCATGTGTTTGTTGACAATCTGTATATATTATTTGGAGAAATTTCTATTTAGGTCTTCTGCCCATTTTTGGATTGGGCTATTTGTTTCTGTGATATTGAGCTGCATGAGCTGCTTGTGTATTTTGGAGACTAATTATTTGTCAGTTGCTTCATTTGCAAATATTTTCTCCCATTCTGAGGGTTGTCTTTTCATCTTGTTTATGGTTTCCTTTGCTGTGCAAAAGCTTCTAAGTTTCATTAGGTCCCATTTGTTAATTTTTGATTTTCTTTCCATTTGTCTAGGAGGTAAGTCAAAAAGGATCTTGCTTTGATTTATGTCATATAGTGTTCTGCCTATATTTTCCTCTAAGAGTTTGATAGTGTCTGGCCTTACATTTACGTCTTTAAACCATTTTGAGTCTATTTTTGTGTATGGTGTTAGGAAGTGTTCAAATTTCATTCTTTTACATGTAGCTGTCCAGTTTTCCCAGCACCACTTATTGAAATGCCTGTCTTTTCTCCATTGTATATTCTTGCCTCCTTTATCAAAGATAAGGTGACCATATGTGTGTGGTTTATCTCTGGGCTTTCTATCCTGTTCCATTGATCTATATTTCTGTTTTTGTGCCAGTCCCATACTGTCTTGATTACTGTAGCTTTGTAGTATAGTCCTGACATCCAGGAGCCTGATTCCTCCAGCTCCATTTGTCTTTCTCAAGATGACTTTGGTTATGCAGGATCTTTTGTTTTTCCATACAAATTATGAAATTTTTTGTTCTAGTTCTGTGAAAAATGCCAGTGGTTGTTTGATAGGGATTGCATTGAATCTGTAGATTGCTTTGGGTAGTAGAGTCATTTTCACAATATTGATTCTTCCAATCCAGGAGCATGGTATATCTCTCCCATCTATTTGTATCATCTTTAATTTCTTTCATCAGTATCTCATAATTTTCTGCATACAAGTCTTTTGTCTCCTTAGGTAGGTTTATTCCTAGGTATTTTTTCTTTTTGTTGCAATGGTAAGTGGGAGTATTTCCTTAATTTCTCTTTCAGATTTCTCATCATTAGAGTATAGGAATGCAAGAGATTTCTGTGCATTAATTTTGTATCCTGCTACTTTACCAAATTCATTGATTAGCTCTAGTAGTTTTCTGGTAGCATCTATAGGATTCTCTATGTATGGTATCATGTCATCTGCACACAGGGACAGTTTTACTTCTTCTTTTCCAATTAGGATTCCTTTTATTTCTTTTTCTTCTCTGATTGCCATGGTTAAAAATTCCAAAACTATGTTGAAAAATAGTGGTGAGAGTGGGCAACCTTGTCTTCTTCATGATCTTAGAGGAAGTGGTTTCAGTTTTTCACCATTAAGAACGATGTTGGCTGTGGATTTGTCATATATGGCCTTTATTATGTTGAGGTAGGTTCCCTCTATGCCTACTTTCTGGAGGGTTTTTATTATAAATGGGTGTTGAATTTTGTCGAAAGCTTTTTCTGCATCTATTGAGATGATCATATGGTTTTTCTCCTTCAATTTGTTAATATGGTGTATCACGTTGATTGATTTGCGTATATTGAAGAATCCTTGCATTCCTGGAATAAACCCCACTTGATCATGGTGTATGATCCTTTTAATGTGCTGTTGGATTCTGTTTGCTAGTATTTTGTTGAGGATTTTTGCATCTGTGTTCATCAGTGATATTGGCCTGTAGCTTTCTTTCTTTGTGACATCTTTGTCTGGTTTTGATATCAGGGTGATGGTGGCCTTGTAGAATGAATTTGGGAGTGTTGCTACCTGTGCTGTATTTTGGAAGAGTTTGAGAAGGATAGGCGTTAGCTCTTCTCTAAATGTTTGATAGAGTTCGCCTGTGAAGCCATCTGGTCCTGGGCTTTTGTTTGTTGGAAGATTTTTAATCACAGTTTCAATTTCAGTGCTTGTGATTGGTCTGTTTAAATTTTCCATTTCTTCCTGGTTCAGTCTCAGAAGGTTGTGCTTTTCTAAGAATCTTACCATTTCTTCCAGGTTGTCCCTTTTATTGGTGTTTAGTTGCTTGTAGTATCTCTCATGATCCTTTGAATTTATGCAGTGTCAGTTGTTATTTATCCTTTTTCATTTCTAATTCTGTTGACTTGAGTCTCTTCTTTTTTTTTTCTTGATGGTTTATCAATTTTGTTTATCTTCTCAAAGAAGCAGTTTTTAGGTTTATTGACCTTTGATATTGTTTCCTTCATTTCTTGTTCATTTATTTGATCTGATAATTATGATTTCTTTCCTTCTTCTAACTTTGGGTTTTTTTGTTCTTCTTTCCTCCATTGCTTTAGGTGTAAGGTTAGGTTGTTTATTTGAGATTTTTCTTGTTTCTTGAGGTAGGATTGTATTGCTATAAACTTCCCTCTTAGAACTGCTTTTGCTGCATCCGATAGGTTTTGGATGGTTGTGTTTTCATTGCCATTTGTTTCTAGGTATTTTTTGATTTCCTCTTTGATTTCTTCAGTGATCTCTTGGTTATTTAGTATTGTACTGTTTAGCCTCCAGGTGTTTCTATTTTTTACAGATTTTTTCCTGTAATTGATATCTAGTCTCATAGTGTTGTGGTTGGAAAAGATACTTGATAGAATTTCAATTTTCTTAATTTTACTAAGGCTTGATTTGTGACCCAAGGTATGATCTATCCTGGAGAATGTTCCATGAGCACTTGAGAAGAAAGTGTATTCTGTTGTTTTTGGATGGAATGTCCTATAAATATCAATAAGTCCATCTTGTTTAATGTATCATTTAAAGCTTGTGTTTCCTTATTTATTTTCATTTTGGTTGATGTGTGGAGTGAAAGTGGGGTGTTAGGTAAAGGTGGGGTATTAAAGTCCCTTATTATGATTGTGTTACTGTTGACTCCCCCTTTTATGGCTGTTAACATTTGCCTTACATATTGAGGTGTTCCTATATAGCGTGCATATTTACAATTGTTATATCTTCTTCCTGGATTGATCCCTTGATCATTATGTACTGTCCTTCTTTGTCTCTTGTAATAGTCATTATTTTAAAGCCTATTTATTCTGATATGAGAATTGCTACTACAGCTTTCTTTTGAGTTCCATTTGCATGGAATATCTTTTTCCACCCCCTCAGTTTCAGTCGGTATGTGTCCCTAGGTCTGAAGTGGATCTGTTGTAGACAGCATATATATGGGTCTTGTTTTTGTATGCATTTGGCCAGTCTATGTCTTTTGGTTGGAATGTTTAAGCCATTTACATTTAAGGTAATTATCGATATGTATTTTCCTATTACCATTTTCTTAATTGTTTTGGGTTTGTTTTTGTAGGTCTTTTCCTTCCTTGTGTTTCCTGCCTAGAGAAGTTCCTTTAGCATTTGTTGTAAAGTTGGTTTGATGGTGCTGAATTCTCTTAGCTTTCACTTGTCTATAAAGGTTTTAATTTCTCTGTTGAATCTGAATGAGATCGTTGCTGGGTAGAGTAATCTTGGTTGTACGTTTTTCACTTTCAGCGCTTTAAATATATCCTGCCACTGCCTTCTGGCTTGCAGAGTTTCTGCTGAAAGATCAGCTGTTAATCTTATGAGAATTGCCTTGTATGTTATTTTTTGCTTTTCCCCTGCTGCTTTTAATATTTTTTCTTTGTATTTAGTTTTTGATAGTTTGATTAATATGTATCTTGGCATGTTTCTCCTTGGATTTATCCTGATGGGACTCTCTGTGCTTCCTGGACTTCATTGACTATTTCCTTTCCCATGTTAGGTAGTTTTCAACTATAATCTCTTCAAATATTTTCTCAGACTCTTTCTTTTTCTCTTCTTCTTCTGTGACCCCTATACTTCAAATGTTGGTGCGTTTAATGTTGTCCCAGAGGTCTTGAGACTATCCTCAATTCTTTTCACTCTTTTTCTTTATTTCTTCTCTGCAGTAGTTATTTCCACTATTTTATCTTCCAGATCACTTATCCATTCTTCTGACTCAGTTATTCTGTTATTGATTCCTTCTAGAGTATTTTTAATTTATTTTGTTTATCACTGTTTGTTTGTTCTTTAGTTCTTCTAGGTACTTGTTAAACATTTCTTGTATTTTATCCATTCTATTTCCAAGATTTGGGATCATCTTTACTATCATTACTCTGAATTCTATTTCAGGTAGACTGCCTATTTCCTCTTCATTTGTTTGGTCTGCTGGGTTTTTATGTTGCTTCTTCATCTGCTGCATATTTCTCTGTCTTCTCATTTTGTTTAACTTACTTTGTTTCAGGTCTCCTTTTTGCAGGCTGCCGGTTCGTAGTTCCCGTTGTTTTTGGTGTCTGCCCCCAGTGGGTCAGGTTGGTTCAGAGGCTTGTGTAGGCTTCCTGGTGGAGGGGACTAGTGCCTGTGTTCTGCTGGATGAGGCTGGATCTTGTCGTTCTGGTGGGAAGGAAGATGATCGGTGGTGTTTTTCAGCGTGTCTGTGACCTTATTATGATTTTAGTTAGCCTCTAGCCTCTCTGCTAATGGGTGGGGTTGTGTTCCTGTCTTGCTAGTTGTTTGGCATGGGGCATCCAGCACTGGAGCTTGATGGCCGTTGGGTGGGGTTGGCTCTTAGCGTTGAGACAGAGATCTCTGGGAGAGCTCTCGCCAATTGATATTACATGGGGCTGGGAGGTTTCTGGTGGTCTAACGTCCTGGACTTGGCTCTCCCACCTCGGAGGCTCAGGCCTGACTCCAGGCCAGAGCACCAAGATGCTGTCAGCCACACAGCCAGGTACTTGGGGATTTTCTTGCCTTTTGGGAAGTCTGAGGTCTTCTGCCAGCATTCAGTAGGTGTTCTGTAGGAGTTGTTCCACATTTAGATGTATTTTTGTTGTATTTATGGGGAGGAAGGTGATCTCTACATCTTACTCCTCTGACATCTTGAAGGTCCCCCTGCAATAGGAGACTCCACTGAAGACACCAACCTCTGAGGAGCTAGAAGTGCAGAGGCATTTTTTTCAGAGTGTTTGCAGCTTGCTTTTTAATTTTTTTCCCTTTATTCTTCGTCTAGTTTTACTTGTTCACAGGGTGCTTCATGCAGAGGCCTCGCACCCGGCAGTTCAGATCAGAGTACCCAGTGAGAAATGGCTGCGCTGACACTTCCAAAAGCCAAATTCTTAAAGACCTCCTCACCCCAGCTCATTGTGAAGGAAGGTCTTCTCCAGGCATGTGCCACCAAGAAGGCAGGGGTCCCTTTCCACCTTGCTCCCCATCCAGGGATATGGTTTCACCCAGGGAGGGGCTGGCCACCAGCACTTCTCATCTCCAGCCCCCAGTTCTGTCTTGCAGAAGCACTATTCCAGGCAGGCTTGGACAAGAAAACCTGTCTTCTTTCCTCAAGTCTTTCCCCACTCACAGAGAGGAAGCTGTAGTCCAGTGGCAGTAGGTGGAGAATACTGAGCCTTAAAAGCTTCCACCCAAGCTCATTTCCAGTATGCAGATTCCATGCCAGGAGGAACAAATTGAGAAGACTGATGTCCACTGTCCCCACCCAGAGCTCTTCTCCAAGAGGTTTTTTTTTTGTGGTATGCAGGCCTCTCACTGTTGTGGCCTCTCCCATTGCAGAGCACAGGCTCCGGATGCACAGGCTCAGCAGCCATGGCTCACAGGCCCAGCTGCTTCACGGCATGTGGGATCTTCCCGGACTGGGGCACAAACCCGTGTCCCCTGCATCGGCAGGTGGACTCTCAACCACTGCGCCACCAGGGAAGCCCCTCTCCAAGAGTTTTAAAATGTGAATTCCACTCTTCAGTATGCTCTGGGATGTTTTCACAGTATTTTTAACCTTGGTTTTCATAGTATGATTTACCTCGGGAAAATTACATGGATTCTTAAGCTATAAAGAACAGAGAAGCCTATGGCTGTGTTATTTAGTGTTGGTGGATTAGCCACACAACTCTTTGGCTTTCCTTTCAGATGTCTTATTTATTTCTTAGATCAGAGGGAGACTAGCTGTAGATGTGCTCATGCCTCAGATGGTCTTTGATTCCATCTCTACCCCTCTAATGAAAAGACTCATTCTGTGCCACATGAGGTTCCCCCAGGCCCGGTTTTGACTCAGCAGGTCTTTAGTATATATATATAAACTTTTCCACGGTTTCATTTTTTAAAATCCATCTGACAAGGTCAAAATGAGGTTGAGACAAGAAAAATTTGGAACTAGTCCCATTTGAGACTTATTTCCTGAGAAAACAAACCGTTTTTCATAATCTGAAAATTTATGGAATTTTGACATGCAAGTTATGGGTGTGTGCGTGTGTTCACTTTTTGAGGGACTCAAATTAAATAAAATTTTGGTTGGGAGTTTCGGAAGTGACTCAGGTGTCAGCTGCCATAACTTCAATTTTAAATATTAAACCCAAACATGGGCTCCATGCTCTAATTCATACTAAAGCTTTATAATATATGGCCTTGGAGTAGAAGTAAAATGATCTCTTGGGAGAGGCAAGGTCCAATTAAAATTCAGCTCACTGTCTTTCGGAAAGACACAGTAGTTGTATATCCTTTGAGAGAGTCTTAGGAAATACACACCTGAGCTATAAATGGCTACTCACTGACTGTAAAGTTGAATTTTAATCCATCTGGGAGTCAGAGCATAAGAAAGAATTCAAATAACAACACGCTGTATTTCTTCGTGTGTTACCAGGGAGAAAAGAGCTCCTGGAAAATGAATGCCTTACACATTTGCAGATATTACCAACCACTTATAAAAACAACACTATTGTTATGTGTAAAAGTCATTCCTTTTAGGGGAAGCCTTAGAGTGAATTGAAACGTGGCTGACATTTCTATGACAAGATAAAATGTATTTTTTAATATCATGTTTAAGTGCTCTAACTTAAAACAAAAAAGAAAGAAAAGGAAAAGGAAAGAAAAAATCTATAACCCAGCATTCATAAGCAATTCCCATAAAATAACTCACAGGAAGACATTACACTTCTAAACACAAAAGCTATTAGCAGCCTTTACTAATTCTCTTTCAGTTCAGAAAGGGAATTATTGACTATATTTTCTATAAAAAAGGACAAACATACGCAATAGATTGAAGAGAAAACATACAGACAAATGCTCTCTGTTTCATTCATTAGTTGACTACTAAGATGAAACACTGCCTCAATGTACGTATAAGAGCTTCCCCAGAGAAGCAAGAAGAACTACAATTCTGCAGCATGTGGAAGGAAAACCACATTCACAGAAAGATAGACAAAATGAAAAGGCAGAGGACTTTGTACCAGATGAACGAACAAGATTAAACCCCAGAAAAACAACTAAATAAGTGGAGACAGGCAACCTTCCAAAAAAAGAATACAGAATAATGATAGTGAAGATTATCCAGGACCTTGGAAAAATAATGGAGGCAAAGATCGAAAAGATCCAAGAAATGTTTAACAAAAACCTAGGAGAATTAAAGAAAAAACAAACAGAGATGAACAATATAATAACTGAAATAAAAAATACACTAGAAGGAATCAATAGCAGAATAACTGAGCCAAAGAATACATAAGTGACCTGGAGGACAGAATGGTGGAATTCACTGCTGTGGAACAGAATAAAGAAAAAAGAATGAAAAGAAATGAAGACAGCTTAAGAGACCTCTGGGACAACATTAAACACAACAACATTCGCATTACAGGGGTCCCAGAAGGTGAAGAGAGAGAGAAAGGACCCGAGAAAATATTTGAAGAGATTATAGTTGAAAACTTCCCTAACATGGGAAAGGAAATAGCCACCCAAGTCTAGGAAGTGCAGAGAGTCCCAGGCAGGATAAACCCAAGGAGGAACATGCCAAGATACATAGTAATCACACTGACAAAAATTAAAGACACAGAAAAATTACTGAAAGCAGCAAGGAAAAAATGACAAATAACATACAAGGGAACTCCCATAATGTCAACAGCTGATTTCTCACCAGAAACTCTACAATCCAGAGGCAGTGGCACGATATATTTAAAGTGATGAAAGGGAAGAACCTACAACCAAGATTACTCTACCTGGCAAGGATCTCATTCAGATTCGATGGAGAAATCAAAGGTTTTACAGACAAGCAAAAGTTAAGAGAATTCAGCACCACCAAACCAGCTCTACAACAAATGCTAAAGGAACTTCTCTAAGTGGGAAACACAAGAGAAGAAAAGGACCTAATAAAACAAACCCATAATAATTAAGAAAATGGTAATAGGAACATAAATATCAATAATTACCTTAAACGTGAATGGGTTAAATGCTCCAACCAAAAGACACAGGCTCGCTGACTGGATACAAAAACAAGACCCATATATATGCTGTCTACAAGAGACCCACTTCAGACCTAGGGACACATAGAGATTGAAAGCAAGGGAATGGAAAAAGATACTCCATGCAAATGGAAATCAAAAGAAAGCTGGAGTAGCTATACTCATATCAGATAAAATAGACTTTAAAATAAAGAATGTTACAAGAGACAAGGAAGGACACTACATAATGGTCAAGGGATCAACCCAAGAAGATGATATAACAATTATAAATACATATGCACCCAACATAGGAGCACCTCAATATATAAGGCAACTGGTAACAGCTATAAAAGAGGAAATCGACAGTAACACAATAATAGTGGAGGACATTAACACCTTACTTACACCAATGGACAGATCATCCAGACAGAAAATTAATAAGGAAACACAGCTTTAAATGACACAATAGACTAGATAGATTTAATTGATATTTATAGGACATTCCATCCAAAAACAGCAGATTATACTTGCTTCTCAAGTGAACATTCTCCAGGATAGATCACATCTTGGGTCACAAATCAAGCCTTGGTAAATTTAAGAAAATTGAAATCATATCAAGCAACTTTTCCAACCACAATGCTATGAGATTAGAAATCAGTTACAGGGAAATAAATGTAAAAAACACAAACACATGGAGGCTAAACAATATGTTACTAAATAACCAAGAGATGACTGAAGAAATAGAAGAGGAAATCAAAAAATACCTAGAGACAGATTACAATGAAAACACGATGATCCAAAACCTATGGATGCAGCAAAAGCAGTTCTAAGAGGGAAGTTTATAGCAATGCAAACCTACTTCAAGAAAGAAGAAAAATCTCAAATAAACAATCTAACCTTACATCTAAAGAAACTAGAGAAAGAAGAACAAACAAAACCCAAAGTTAGTAGAAGGAAAGAAATCATAAAGATCAGAGCAGAAATAAATGAAATAGAAACAAAGAAAACAATAGCAAAGATCAATAAAACTAAAAGCTGGTTCTTTGAGAAGAAAAACAAAATTGATAAACCTCTAGCCAAACTCATCAAGTAAAAGAGGGAGAGGACTCAAATCAATAAAATTAGAAATGAAAAAGGAGAAGTTACAACAGACACCACAGAAATACAAAGCATCCTAAGAGAGTACTACAAGCAACTCTATGCCAATAAAATGGACAACCTGGAAGAAATGGACAAATTCTTAGAAAGATATAACCTTCTAGACTGAGCCAGGAAGAAATAGAAAATATGAACAGACCGATCACAAGCACTGACATTGAAACGGTGATTAAAAATCTTCCAACAAACAAAAGCCCAGGACCAGATGGCTTCACAGGTGAATTCTATCAAACATTTAGAGAAGAGCTAATACCCATCCTTCTCAAACTCTTCCAAAAATTGCAAAGGAAGGAACACTCCCAAACTCATTCTACGGGGCAACCATGAGCTTGATACCAAAACCAGACAAAGATACTACAAAAAAAGAAAATTACAGATCAGTATCACTGATGAATATAGATGCAAAAATCCTCAACAAAATACTAGCAACCAGAATCCAACAGCACATTAAAAGAATCATACACCATGATCAAGTGGGGTTTATCCCAGGAATGCAAAGGATTCTTCAATATACACAAATCAATCAATGTGATACACCATATTAACAAACTGAAGGATAAAAAACATATGATCATCTCAGTAAATGCAGAAAAAGCTTTTTACAAAATTCCACATAATAAAGGCCATATACAACAAACTCACAGCAAACATCATTCTCAATGGTGAAAAACTGAAAGTATTTCCTCTAAGATCAGGAACAAGACAAGGATGTCCACTCTCACCACTATTATTCAACATAGTTCTGGAAGTCCTAACCACGGCAGTCAGAGAAGAAAAAGAAATAAAACGAATCCAAATTGGAAAAGAAGTAAAACTGTCACTGTTTGCAGATGACATGATACTATACATAGAGAGTCCTAAAGACAACAGCAGAAAACTACTAGAGCTAATCAATGAATTTGGTAAAGTTGTAGGACACAAAATTAATGCAGAGAAATCTCTTGCATTCCTATACACTAACAATGAAACATCAGAAAGAGAAATTAAGGAAAGAATCCCATTCACCATTGCAACAAAAAGAATGAAATACCTGGGGGAAAAAAACAGAGCTTCCCTACCCCCACTTCACTCAGTGGCTCTTTTGCTTCCTTCTGTTTTTTTACATGGGTCTAATGTCTTTTTTTTTAATAAAAAAGAAAAGCCACTATATTGCCTCAAAGCTACTCTATCTCACTGCCCCACTTCAAATTCTGATTGATTATTTACTGTTTTTATTTGAGACCACAGACACATTGAGGAAATAAGATGAATGGGTTTATCATATACCCATATTTAGGTACTAAATGGCATTGTACTAGGAACGATTTAATTATAGAGCTCACTTACTCCTTCAACAAATTTGTTGAACAGCAGTATTAGTTAAGGCAACGCAAACCCATGTAGTAAATAAACTCTCACATTTCAATGGTCAGAGTTTAATACCATAAAGGTTTAATTATCATTGACAGATGCAGTGCAACGAGAGTGACTTAGATTCAGAGAGCCAGAATCCCTTCATCCCGTGTTTCCAGCATCTTCTAGAGCCTCAGAGTCCTGTACATTTATCCAAGATAAGAGAAAAAAATGCTCGTGAAGGCTCCCCTGTTTGTAACACCTTCTGCTCACACATTTTTGGAATGAACAAATCACAGAGCCATGCCTAGATACAAGATGGATGAGAAATGCGCTTCCCAATGGGGCAGCCACCTTCCAGTGACAACTTCATACTCTGGTAAAGTTTACCCACAACACCTATGATAGGATACTGTGCTGGGCATTGTGGAATTTTGAAAAATAAATCAAACTGGGATCTTGCATTCCAGTAGCATGCACTTTAGCAAATTTTTCCAAGTATGCTATTTCCTTATCAATAATAATGGTTAATAGGTATTAAAAGCTTGCTGTATATCAAGTTCATTATAGATCCAGAGAGTGTATAGGTGGTATTTCAGGACTCAAACCCTGATGTGTAAATGTCCATATTCATGTTTTTACCACCTGATCTCTGTAGTTTTCTAATCACTTGAGGCAGGACTCAGGTCTGTTTCTCCTAAAAGTTCCCATCACAAGGCAGAGTCCACACCAGACAATGAATGAATGTGTTAAATTATACTAAACAGAGCCCTGGCAGCTACTGCTGGGTAGCTGTTGGTCATACATTAGGGCCTAACTCCAACTCATAAAAAGCTGTACTTCAAAACACAATAACCTATAAAAGAAAGTTTTTGTAAAATGTGGGGTGCCTATACTAAAATACCGATTCGTCATTTAGAAAGAAAAGCTGACTCAATTGAGATGCATATGCTAATTTATTTGAGTAGAAAAGCAATATGAGTATTAAAAAGCAATATGAGGGAAAAAACTTATTTAAAAAAGTACTTGAGAAGAGACCTTCAAGACGGCAGAGGAGTAAGACGTGGAGATCACCTTCCTCACCACAAATACATCAGAAATACATCTACATGTGGAACAACTCCTACAAAACACCTACTGAACGCTGGCAGAAGATCTTAGACTTCCCAAAAGAGCGAAGAACAGATGCCCTCAGGCGACCTACATGCAGAGGGGGGCCAAATCCAAAGCTGAACCCCAGGAGCTGTGCAAACAAAGAAGAGAAAGGGAAATCTCTCCCAGCAGCCTCAGGAGCAGTGGATTAAATCTCCACAATTAACATGATGTACCCTGCATCTGTGGAATACCTGAATAGACAACAAATCATCCCAAAATTGAGGGGGTGGACTTTGTGTGATTTTGTCTGTATAGCTTTGCTTTTACCATTTGTCCTATGGTTCTCTCTGTCCGTTTTTTGTTTGTTGGTTTTTTGTTTTAGTATAGCGTTTAGCACTTGTTATCATTGGTGGATTTGTTTTTGGTTTGGTTGCTCTCTTCTTTCTTTCTTTCCTTTCTTTTTAACCACTTTCTAATCTTTTTTAAAATTTTTTTATTTTTTATTTTAAAAAATTTATTTTATTTTGTTTGTTTGTTTGTTTGTTTCTTTCTCCCTTTTCTTCTGAGCCATGTGGCTGACAGGGTCTTGGTTCTCCGGCTGGGTGTCAGGCCTGTGCCTCTGAGGTGGGAGAGCCTAGTTCAGGGACAATGGTCCACCAGAGATCTCCCAGCACCACTTAATATCAAATGGTGAAAGTTCTCCCAGAGATTTCTATCTCAACACTAAGAGCCAGCTCCACTCAATGATCAGCAAGCTACAGTGCTGGACAACCTATGCCAAACAAGTAGCAAGACAGGAACACAACCCCACTCCTTAGCAGAGAGGCTGCCTAAAATCATAATAAGGTCACAACACCCCAAAACACACCACCGGACGTGGTCCTGCCCACCAGAAAGACATGAACCAGCCTCATCCACCAGAACACAGGCACCAGTCTCCTCCAACAGGAAGCCTACAAAACCCACTGAACCAACCTTACCCACTGGGGGCAGACACCAAAAACAACAGGAACTACGAACCTGCAGCCTGCAAAAAGGAGACCCCAAACACAGTAAGTTAGGCAAAATGAGAAGACAGAGAAACACACAGCAGATGAAGGAGCAAGGTAAAAACCCAGCAGACCAAACAAATGAAGAGGAAATAGGGAGTCTACCTGAAAAAGAATTCAGAGTAATGATAGTAAATATGATCCAAAATCATGGAAATAGAATGAAGAAAATACAAGAAACATTTAACAAGGACATAGAAGACATAAAGAGCAAACAAAGAATGATGAACAACACAACAAATTAAATTAACAATTCTCTAGAAGGAATCAATAGCAGAATAACTGAGGCAGAAGAACGGATAAGTGACCTAGAAGATAAAATAGTGGAAATAACTACTGCAGAGCAGAATAAAGAAAAAAGAATGAAAAGAATTGAGGACAATATCAGAGACCTCTGGGACAACATTAAATGCACCAACATTCGAATTATAGGGGTCACAGAAGAAAAGAAAAAGAAAGGGACTGAGAAGATATTTGAAGAGATTATAGTTGAAAACTTCCTTAATATGGGAAAGGAAATAGTCAATCAAGTCCAGAAAGCGCAGAGAGACCCATCAGGTTAAATCGAAGGAGAAACATGCCAAGACACATTTTAATCAATCTATCAAAAATTAAACACAAAGAAAAAATATTAAAAGCAGCAAGGGAAAAACAACAAATAACATACAAGGGAATCCTCATAAGGTTAAAAGATGACCCTTTAGCAGAAACTCTGCAAGCCAGAAGGCAGTGTCAGGACATATTTAAAGTGATGAAAGGAAAAAACCTACAACCAAGATTACTCTACCCAGTAAGGATCTCATTCAGATTCGACAGAGAAATTAAAACCTTTATAGACAAGCAAAAGCTAAGAGAATTCAGCACCACCAAACCAGCATTACAACAAACGCTAAAGAAACTTCCTCAGGCAGGGAAAACAAGAGAAGGAAAAGACCTACAACAACAATGCCAAAACAATTTAAAAAATGGTAATGGGAACATACATATCGATAACTACCTTATATGTAAATGGATTAAATGCTCCAACCAAAAGACATAGACTGGCTGAATGGATACAAAAACAAGACCTGTATATATGCTGTCTATAAGAGACCCATTTCAGACCGAGACTGAAAGTGAGGGGATGGAAAAAGATATTCCATGCAAATGGAAATCAAAAGAAAGCTGGAGTAGCAATTCTCATATCAGACAAAAAAGACTTTAAAATAAAGACTATTACAAGAGACAAAGAAGGACAGTACATAATGATCAAGGGATCAATTCAAGAAGAAGATATAACAATTGTAAATATTTATGTACCCAACATAGGAGCACCTCAATACATAATTCAAGAAGAAGATATAACAATTGTAAATATTTATGTACTCAACATAGGAGAACCTCAATACATAAGGCAAATGCTAACAGCTATAAAAGGGGAAATCGACAGTAACACAATAATAGTAGGGGACTTCAACACCCCACTTTCACCAATGGACAGATCATCCAAAATGAAAATAAAAAAGGAAACACAAGCTTTAAATGACACATTAAACAAGATGGACTTAATTGATATTTATTGGACATTCTATCCAACAGCAACAGAATACACTTTCTTCTCTAGGGCTCATGGAACAATCTCCAGGATAGATCATACCTTGGGTCACAAATCAAGCCTTGGTAAATTTAAGAAAGTTGAAATCGTATCAAGTATCTTTTCCAACAACAATGTTAGGAGACTAGATATCAATTACAGGAAAAAATCTGTAAAAAGTACAAACACATGGAGGGTAAACAATACACTACTAAATAACCAAGAGATCACTGAAGAAATCAACGAGGAAATTAAAAAAAACCTAGAAACAAATGACAATGAAAACACAACGACCCAAAACCTAAGGGATGCAGCAAAAGCAGTTCTAGGGCTTCCCTGGTGGCACAGTGGTTGAGAGTCCACCTGCCGATGCAGGGGACACGGGTTCATGCCCCGGTCCAGGAAGATCCCACATGCCGTGGAGCGGCTGGGCCCGTGAGCCATGGCCGCTGAGCCTGCGCCTCCAGAGCCTGTGCTCCGCAACGGGAGAGGCCACAACAGTGAGAGCCCAGCAACCGCAAAAAAAAAAAAAAAAAAAAAAAAAAAAGCAGTTCTAGGTGGGAAGTTTATAGCAATACAAGCCTACCTCAAGAAACAAGAAACATCTCAAATAAACAACCTAACCTTACACCTAAAGCAATTAGAGAAAGAAGAACAAAAAAACCCCAAAGTTACCAGAAGGAAAGAAATCATAAAGATCAGATCAGAATTAAATGAAAAAAAATGAAGGAAACAATAGCAAAGATCAATGAAGCTAAAAGCTGGTTCTTTGAGAAGATAAACAAAATTGATAAACCATTAGCCAGACTCACCAAGAGAAAAGGGAGACGACTCAAATCAATAGAATTAGAAATGAAAAAGGAGAAGTGACAACTGACACTGCAGAAATACAAAGGATCATGAGAGATTACTACAAGCAACTATGTGTCAATAAAATGGACAACTTAGAAGAAATGGACACATTCTTAGAAAAGCACAACCTTCCAAGACTGAACCAGGAAGAAATAGAAAATTTAAACAGACCACTCACAAGCACTGAAATTGAGACTGTGATTAAATATCTTCCAACAAACAAAAGCCCAGGACCAGATGGCTTCACAGGCAAATTGTCAAACATTTACAGAACAGCTAACATCTATCCTTCTCAAACTCTTCCATAATATAGCAGAGGGAGGAACACTCCCCAACTCACATTACGAAGCCACCTTCACCCTGATACCAAAACCAGACAAAGATGTCACAAAGAAAACTACAGACCAATATCACTGATGAACATCTATGCAAAAATCCACAACAAAATACTAGCTAACAGAATCCAATAGCATATTAAAAGGATCATACACCATGATCAAGTACGGTTTATCAAGGGAATGCAAGGATTCTTCAATATATGCAAATTGATCAATGTGATACACCATATTAACAAATTGAAGGAGAAAAACCACATGATCATCTCAATAGATGCAGAGTAAGCTTTCAACAAAATTCAACACCCATTTATGATAAAAACCCTCCAGAAAGTAGGCATAGAGGGAACTTACCTCAACATAATAAAGGTCATATGTGACAAACCCACAGCCAACGTCGTTCTCAATGGTGAAAAAATGAAAGCATTTCCCCTAAGATCAGGTACAAGACAAGGTTGCCCACTCTCATCACTATTGTTCAACATACTTTTGGAAGTTTTAGCCACAGCAATCAGAAAAGAAAAAGAAAGAAAAGGAATCCAAATCAGAAAAGAAGAAGTAAAACTGTCACTGTTTGCATATGACATCATACTATATATAGAGAATCCTAAAGATGCTACCAGAAAACTACTGGAGCTAATCAATGAATTTGGTAAAGTAGCAGGATACAAAAATTAATCCACAGAAATCTGTTGCATTCCTAGACACGAATGATTAAAAATCTGAAAGAGAAATTAAGAAAACACTCCCATTTACCACTGCAACAAAAAGAATAAAATACCGAGGAATAAACATACCTAAGGAGACAAAAGACCTGTATGCAGAAACCTCTAAGACACTGATGAAAGAAATTAAAGATGATACAAACAGATGGAGAGATATAGCATGTTCTTGGATTGGAAGAATCAACATTGTGAAAATGACTATTCTACCCAACGCAATCTACAGATTCAATGCAATCCCTATCAAACTACCAACGGCATTTTTCAAAGAACTAGAACAAAAATTTTCACAATTTGAATGGAAACACAAAAGACCCCAAATAGCCAAAGCAATCTTGAGAAAGAAAAACGGAGTTGGAGGAATCAGGCTCCCAGACTTCAGAGTATACTACAAAGCCACAGTAATCAGGTACTGGCACAAAAATAGAAATACAGATCAGTGGAACAGGATAGAAAGCCCAGCGATAAACCCACACACATGTGGTCACCTTATTTATTTATTTTTTTTCTTTGCGGCACATGGGCCTCTCACTGCTGCGGCCTCCCCCTGCTGCGGAACACAGGCTCCGGATGCGCAGGCTCAGCGGCCATGGCTCATGGGCCCAGCCGCTCCGCGGCATGTGGGATCCTCCCGGACCGAGGCACAAACCCACATCCCCTGCATCAGCAGGCGGACTCTCAACCACTGTGCCACCAGGGAAGCCCAGTCACCTTATTTTTGATAAAGGAGGAAAGAATATACAATGGAGAAAAGACAGCCTCTTCAATAAGTGGTGCTGGGAAAACTGGACAGCTACATGTAAAGAATGAAATTAGAACACTCCCTAACACCATACACAAAAATAAACTCAAAATGGATTAAGACCTAAATGTAAAGCCAGGCACTATAAAACTCTTAGAGGAAAACGTAGGCAGAACACTCTATGACATAAATCAAAGCAAGATCCTTTTTGACCCACCTCCTAGAGAAATGGAAATAAAAACAAAAATAAACAAATGGGACCTAATGAAACTTAAAAGCTTTCGCACAGCAAAGGAAACCATAAACAAGACGAAAAGAAAACCCTCAGAATGGGAGAATATATTTGCAAATGAAGCAACTGACAAAGGATTAATCTCCAAAATTTACAAGCAGCTCATGAAACTCAATATCAAAAAACCAAACAACCCAATTCAAAAATGGGCAGAAGACCTAAACAGACATTTCTACAAAGAAGATATACAGATTGCCGACAAACACATGAAAGGATGCGCAATATCACTAATCATTAGAGAAATGCAAATCAAAACTACAATGAGGTATCACGTCACACTGGTCAGAATGGCCATCATCAAAAAATGTACAAACAATAAATGCTGGAGAGAGTGTGGAGAAAAGCGAACCATCTTGCACTGTTGGTGGGAATGTAAATTGTTACAGCCATTATGGAGAACAGTATGGAGTTTCCTTAAAAAACTAAAAATAGAACTACCATATGACCCAGCAAGCCCACTACTGGGCACATACCCTGAGAAAACCATAATTCAAAAAGAGACATGTACCAAAATGTTCATTGCAGCTCTATTTACCATAGCCCGGAGATGGAAACAACCTAAGTGTCCATCATCGGATGAATGGATAAAGAAGATGTGGCACATATATACAATGGAATATTATTCAGCCATAAAAAGAAACGAAATTGAGTTATTCGTAGTGAGGTGGATGGACCTAGAGTCTGTCATACAGAGTGAAGTAAGTCAGAAAGAGAAAAACAAATACCGTATGCTAACACATGTATATGGAACCTAAAAAAAAAGAAAAAAAAAGATTCTGAAGAACCTTACGGGCAGCACAGGTATAAAGATGCAGACATAGAGAATGGACTTAAGGACACGGGGAGGGGGAAGTGTAAGCTGGACTAAGTGAGAGAGTGGCATGGACATATGTACACTACCAGATGTAAAATAGATAGCTAGTGGGAAGCAGTCCCATAGCACAGGGAGATCAGCTCAGTGCTTTGTGACCACCTAGAGTTGTGGGATAGGGAGGGTGGGAGGGCGACACAAGAGGGAGGAGATGTGGGGATATATGTATATGTATAGCTTATTCACTTTGTTATAAAGCAGAAACTAACACACCTATGTAAAACAATTATACTCCAATAAAGGTGTTAAGAAAAATAAATTTAAAAAATAAATAAAATTTACATTACTATTTTAACGTCAAGAAATAAAAAAATAAAAAAGTACTCGCGACAGAACAAGATGCCTTAGGTAGGTCACCACAACATTTTAACCAGGATGTTCTACCATATTCTCCCTGCACATCCACCCTCAGTGGACATGCTTCACATGATCCATTCCCAATTTGACAGCTTTTTCTCTCAAAGAAATGAAGAAAGGATTCCTCTAATTCTGGTTTCCTGTGACAATTCTCTGAGGTTTTAGGGGCAGGGTTTCAAAAGAAGGAATTTCAGATACAGAACAGCCCTTGATTTGCAGCAAAAACTGTATGGATTCCAGTAAGGGATCTACGTTCGTATGCATAAATAACTTGAATATGAGGTAGAACTGGGGATAAATACCTATAAAATGTGTAGTGAGAGTCTATCAGAAGAGAGCGACTACATGCAGTTCTGCAAAAGAAGTGAATTTTAGCTAGGGCTTTTAGAAACATGTAAAATTAATGGATTTGACCAAGTGCAGAGAAAATAGGAAACTGCCATTTGGAAGCATATCGTCTATTCAGTTAGTCAACCAACAAATAAGTTGAGTGCCTCTATGCAAGGTAGAGTGTAAAGTATGGAGGGGAGGAGGGACTGTAAAAATGTGCAAGACAGCATCTGCCCTCATTGAGGTCAGCAGCTATGAGCAAGAACAGAGGAGAACAACTGGCATGTATGGAGCACCCCCTGTGCCTGGTAACATGCTAAGTTGTATTATCTCATTTGGCATTAACAATATAAAGCACTCAGCCAGGTGCCTGGGACAGAAAGAGTGCCATGGTGGTAGCTGTGATTTCAATGCCAATTTTATGAGGAGGTTATTATCATCTCAGCTTTCATAATATATATTCAAAACCCCTTAGCTGGAGAAATAAGATATAATACAGATGGAAAATTCAATAATTCTGGGAAAATGGTGGCCCGAGCACCCACCCTGCTACCCCCTCTCTTACCTCTCCCCGCCGCATTCTAATTCTAATCAACTTCCAGCTACCTATCTTAAGCAGAGCATCTTTGGGGCAGGGTGATAGAGGGGGTCTGGAGGATGCATGCAAGACCTCTCATTTGTGGGAGTCCAGCTGAAGAGAGCTAGTGCTGAGCTGATTTCCATGCAACAGCAATGATGAACCGGCAACAAGAGTCAGAGCACCAAGCTTCCTGGATAGAATGCGGCCCTGGGGGATCTGTGAACCCTTAAAGTGCAGTGTGGTAGCTTGAGAGATGACCTTAAGTGCACCTGCTGGTCTTCTTTGCTTTGGAGAAGTTTGGACAGAGCTGGACAGATGGGCTCAGGTACTCTCTGACTTTGAGGCTGATCGACCGACCACCTTGCAGCTTTGTGTGAAAGTGACTGCCTCATGACAACTGAGGTAGTAGTGATGTGTCTCCCTCCATTCCTGCAACTCAAGGTTCCTCCATGCTAACCCAGGCAATTAGAACCAGGGATCAGCAGTGAAGATAATGAACACCCCAAGGGGACTTAGATGGAGGAATAATAATCCACACACCAAGGTGAATGTTCTTCTGCTAAAATAAAATTTCTGGAGGAGACAGATAACCACTCTAACAAAGAATAAAAAGCACACTTCCAGAGATGAAAAAGTAGCATTAAAATAATTTTTCAGCAATAAAATATACTCTTTAAATTTTAAAAATTTAATTCAGTTAAGGAAGGTATGATCCCACATGAAGAAGTCTCTCTAACAGGATGAGGCAGTATATGGCAAATGCCAAGGGAGTAGTTTTAATTCTCAAATTGAGCTGATCATTAGCCTCACCTGGAATGCCTATTAAAAATATAGATTTTTCCAACTTAGCCAGCCCTAATAAGTCAGCAACTCTGGAAGCTGAGCCAAAGAAACTGCACTTTTGTGTGAAGGGGGTACTGCTTTTGTTTGATGACCACTGGTTATGGGGAAGTGTTGAGATTGGAGGCAAACACTGAATGATTTAGATCACCAGCCTGCGGGGGTGTTAAAAGGGAGCTGAAATGAACTGTGATGGGTGGGTAGTGTTTGTAAATAGTGGCTTACAAATATGAAACAAAGATTTATGAACGTTTTGTTTGCATGATCTCAACCTTTCACGGGGTATAGTCACAAACCTTTGTCATGATTGTAGAGCAAATATCAAGCCTAAAACTTTCATATGTATAAGTCTAGCCTTAAATAATGTAAAACACACGGGACAAATAAGAAATTGAAGTACTGCAATTTTGCAAAAATTTAAAAAGACTAGACTCACCTAGTTCACATTTCCCTTGCTCTGTGTTTAATAACTAAAATAATGCAAGTTAAATTTCTGCAGTCTTTTTTTTATCCATTCACAGTAACAATGGTCCATTTCTCTCCCAATGTTCCATTTCAACAAAGATGGGATCACAGTGTTGGCAAGGTATGAGTGAACAACAATAGGAATAAATGGAGGTCTTGGAAGACAAATGTGAAGTGGTGTGTTCAATTTGATAGAATCACCCTTGCCTACTTTTCTGCTGCACTCCCTGAACTGTTCCCACGAAGGCAGACAACTTAGTACTTCTTGGCTTTTTTCCTTTCCACAGGCTGCTTCCAGCATCGCTGATGTAAAATAACAGGAATCAAAAGATTCATGGATCAAAAGAGATCGTTTCTGATAATTTCCAGTAGTCCCTTCCCTGGGAGCTGGCTTTTTCCAGGAGGTGTGATGGATTTGAACGAAGGCATTCAAAAATTTTCACCCCTGCCCTTATTTACTGAAAGCAGCAAAGCTCCATGAGGCTGACCTTTCTGCAGTTGTGAGACCCACAGCATGACTACTTCCTCAAGAGAAAAGAGCCCAACATTTCCCAGAGTCGGAACCACATAACACCAGTCTCCTGAAATACTCTGCAACAAATGCAACAAACAAATACTCTGTTATCAAATTTGAAATGAGATGCAGACTCAGTCCTCTCTCAGAGGGCCCTGGGTCACATTAGCATGTGAGATTAGCATCTGAGCTTCTGAGGGCCCTGCAGCAGAAAAACCGATCTAACTCTCTTTAACTTGGAATTTCCAAAATTTATTTAACCGCTTATATTAGTTTGCTAGAGCTGCCGTAAGACAGTACCAAAAACTGTGTGGTTTAAACAACAGAAATTTTTTGTCTCACAGTTCTGGAGGCTAGGAGGCCAAGATGAAAGCGTGGGCAGGGTTGGTTCCTTCTGAGGGCTGTGAGGGAAGGATATTCCAGACCTCTCTCCTTGGCTTATAGATGCCATCTTCATGTTCACATCGTGTTCTCCCTGTATATCTGTCTGTGCCTAAACATCCCCTTTTGATATTGGATTAGGGTCTACACTAATGACTTCATTTAAACTTTATAACTTCATAAAACCATCTCCAAATAAGGTCACATTCTGAGGCACTGAGAATTAGGACTTACCTATGAATTTGGGAGGGGTGGGGACACAATTTGACCCATTACACCATTCAATCCTTTTTTCAAATGTCATCTCTTAACAGCCTGCAGCACACATTTTCGTAAATGTTACTGTGACCTCACAGGTCATGCCCTGCTTCAGTCCTTCCAGGATGCTATTTGCAGAATATACACACAATCACTGGGGTGCTTTTTAAGATTCTAGATTCTTGGGTCTCAGCTCCACAGGTTGAAATCCACTAGATCTAGGAAGTAACTCAGGCACCTGCAATAGTAAACCTGCCCAGGTCTAGATGTATAACCAGATTGGAGTTCTACTGCCATTCAGCACTCCCTTATTATTATTATTATTATTATTATTATTATTATTATTTTGCGGTACACGGGCCTCTCACTGTGTGGCCTTTCCCATTGCGGAGCACAGGCTCCGGACGCACAGGCTCAGCGGCCATGGCTCACGGGCCCAGCCGCTCCGCGGCATGTGGGATCCTCCAGGACCGGGGCACGAACCTGTGTCCCCTGCATCGGCAGGCGGACTCTCAACCACTGCGCCACCAGGGAAGCCCCTCCCTTATTATTTTTAGGCATGATTTGGGCCAGAAATCTCAGAATAGCTGCTTAAGAATTGTACCTCTTCTTAAGAGTATGAACATAGGATCGTTTCCTCATCTCTGGTTTTTATCATATCTTGTATCTGCCTCCATCATCATACAAACCACTTAATATAAAGAGAGCCCCCACCTATACATCTTTTTCATTCTCAGTGCCTAGCAGAGAGATGGCACATAATGAGCATTTAATAAGTGTTTACTGAATTAACAAGTACCTAAAACAATGCATATGAACATGCACTACTGTTTTATTGTTTTAAAAAAAAGTTCTTAATGTTGACATATCTTTATCCTTGAGATTTCATCTACTCTTAAGACTTTAAAACATAACCCATGCGACCTTCCTCCCCGGCTCCTCTTTATTCCAGCCGTAACATGCCTTTAGTTTTCCAGGCACTTCGTACTCTTTCTAGCCTCAAGGCCTTTTGCTACCTGCTACGTTGGAATCTTCCCTCGGCCCGCTTCACGCACCCCACGCCCAACTGTCACCGTTCTCTCCAAACTAATATTGGTCCTGCCCTTCAGATTTGAAGTGGTGGCCCTGTTAAGCATTTCCATACAGTGCTTTGGTTTTCCATCGAGACATTGGTAATACTTGTAAAAATTAGCTCATAGGCTGCTCTCCTCGCCAGACTCTAAGCTACATGTGGGCAGCCTTCATGTCTGTTGTGTTTATTTTTGAAACTACAGAGGCTTACACAAAGTAGGAACTCCAATATCAATTGAATGGTTCTGTGCTTTATGGTGGTGACATGCTTTTCTCCACCATTAAAATGAGAGCTTCTCTAGAAAAGGGACTAAGTTTAATTCATTTTTCTATTTTTGGCACCTGCCCTGGTGCCTGGAAGACAGAATGTTTTCAATAAATTTCTTTAAAATTGTTAAGGCTTTTATTTGTATCTTTGTTTACTTTTGCCTAGATGAAAGCCTGGGATAGAAATTTATGATAAAGGATAGATTTTGGTGAAAATATAAAAATAGATTTGTTCTCGTCATTAGAGCCCAAATTTAAAATATCTGTAAAATAAAAATAAACCAGAATAACAGGGAATGTTTAACAGAATCAAGGCACCCCAGACAGCTGGATATGCTTCTAAAAAAGCAGAAGGTAACAGTAAATGAACTAACAATTTAAAAGTCAGTTTTCAAATTGCCAAAAGACCATTTCAAATACAGCTCTTGATAGTCATCGTCTATAAAGAAACTGGAGTATTTGCGGGGTGGTGATTCTGCCAGTTCACTATTTCTAAAGGCAGGAAAACCCCGAGGACACATGCACGGCGACAGCTCCTTGGGACTGTGGCAATGACCAGACTTCAAGTTATGGAAGTGACTGGAACTTCGTGTGGCATACGTCTCTTCCTGAGGATGCTACTCAGCTTTTAAAACTCTTATAATGTTTTGTTCTTTCAGTAACAGTCTGAAGCAGACTAGTTGTTTCTTCCATAATATTGAAAATTGGTTTCCTGGTAACTTGCTGTTGCTACTTCTGGACAATTATGTAAGATAAGGGGAACGTGCACCTATTTCTCTAGGGAAGGTGGAAATGTCTCTTGTCTCTTCCCAATATCCCCAATGTAGAGAGCTGGTCACAAGGGGAAATTTTGCACTGGATCATATTACCTCCTTAGAAGGAAAGAGGGTGTGATCCCAACCATTTTCCTTGAAGATTAAATGGATTTTTGATATCATTAATGGATTGGGATCATTAATGTTTACGGACCTTAACCTCAGTTAAGGTCTCTTGGCAGTAAAAGGAACCAAAAAAAGGGCTCCCTCTTAGGGAAAGGATGTCTAGACTAGTGATAAAACCTCAAAGTTAGGGCTTGGGGTTCTGGCACAGAGTGGCTAAGGCTAGAGGCAGCTCCTGATGTAAATATGACAGTGTTTGGTAAATGGCTTACCCCTTGGAGAGACCGAGATCATCCTCACCTGAATCATCAAGGCCCTGGCCCAGTAAGGCCATAATCACAGCAACAGGTACTTGTCTACCAAACTTCACAGGTTTTTGCTGAGATATTGTGAAACCCACAGCCCATCTCCGGTGGATCAGAGTCCCCCTCTCTCTTGCCACCTGGGGTTTCCAAGAAGCACTGGCCTTTTTGTTCTAGATTGATTCCTGAGATTCTGGGTTACACAAAGAGAAAAGCCTCAAGGGAAAGAAAAGTGAAGGTTATAGTGATTAAGTTTTTTTCTTTTTTACAGTGTTGCTTTTTTCAATACTCCAAGCTGATGAATGGACCATTTTGACCACAGTGGCAAAGAATGAATTATTGTCACTGTAACAGTTTCTCATTACTACCATAACAAATTAACACAAACACAGTGGCTTAAAACAATACAAATTCATCATTCTAGAGTTCTGGAAGTCAGAAGTCCAAAACGGATCTTACTGGGCTAAAATTAAAGTTTGTTGGAGTTGTGTTGCATCTAAAGGCTCTAGGGGAAAATCTGTTTTGTTGCCTTTTTCAGGTTTTGGAAGCTGTCTACATTCCTTGCCTGGTGGCCTCTTCCTCCACCTTCAAAGCCAGCAGTGTAGCATCTTCAAAATCTCCCTTTTCCTCATCCCTACTTCTCTCCTTCTTTCTCTGTTTCCAGAGTCGCATTTCCTTCTCTTTTTAATATGATCCTCATGCCTCCCTCTTATCAGGACCCTTGTGATTACACTGGACCCACCCAGAAAATCAAGATAGTCTCTCCATCTCAAGGTCTGTATCCTTAATGACATCTACAAAATCCCTTTTGCCATGTAAGGTAACCTATTCACAGGTTGCAGGGACTAAGATATAGATGCCTTGGTGGAGGTGCATTATTCTGTCTACTGTAGGCACCCTTCATCATCTTAGGAATGAATGACATCATCTTAGCAGACAGTAGGGCTCTTTAAAAGGGTGCTCACTGGTTAAGAAAGGGAAAAGGAGAATAAGACTTAAACGTAAAATATCATTAGTGCAATGGACAAGACTTGGTAACTTTGGATTCTGGTTTGGATAGATGGCATGGATATAAGTGCCATTAATTGAGGCCAGAAATGCATGAGAAGGCTTCAGAAAAAAATATATATGATTTTAGATATTTTCAGTTTGAGAGATAATATGGCATAAATTAATCCAATACCAGATACAAATGCAAACATCCTTACAATATATTTTGGCAGGGTTTGGGCTATATACTGTTATACATTATAAGCTGACATAGTTCAGAAAAAGATCACGGCATTTAAGATACTGCAATGTAGATAACTTATATGTCAATTCACTTCTCAACTCTTTTTTGATTCCACACCAACCAAGACACAGAAGTAATTTTTCACCCATTTTCATAAGAAACACAAACACAATGGGCTTAATGTGATTTTTGCAATTTTTCCTGAAGAGTTGTAGAGGTGTGGAGAGCAGTCACAGTGCACAGAGCTCTTCCATGCCCCTCTCATTTTTGCAAAGTTACTCCTCTATTATTTGAAGTCATGATCCAACCAACTCTCAAGCTCTGGAAATTCGCCCCAGAGCAGATTTACCCTGAAGCCAGTGACATTAAGCTTCAGGCCCCACTTCCACACTCCCCATGAGTTCTGGGAGTCACTAGGAATTATAGAGTATTCTAGGTAGATCAGGAAACCAGATGGCAAAATGAAGCAGTAATTTTTAGTAATTTTTCTGTGGTTTCTATTCTCATTCTAGTTAGTCACTTTTGAATCTGATATTGAATTAATAATTTTATATTCTCTCAAAAAGGGCCCTCCAAATTCCATCAGCTTCAAGCTTTACAAAACCTATCTATTTTGCCAAAAGTGATTTATGAAAGTACTTATGAAACAAAGATGGCCCTCCCCCAGGAGGATTTTTCATACAAGACTCCTAGATAACAATATTTTTTCATATAATTATGTATAATTAATTTTCCTGTACCTGTACCTTGTTGGCCAAAGTTGTCCATGTCCAATTCATTTTGTGTCCTTGGTGCTCAAAAAGTTATCAGGTGTTCAGTCATAATTTTATAAAAATGTTTTGAATTGTATAAAGATGTATTTTCTAAAAATTGTTAGGTAAAGGGATGGATTAATTTAAATTAATTCTTACACATGATTTGATCTAATGGATAAAATTAGGAACTGAGCATCAGCATTCACTGTGCACTTGCATTTGCCATAATGTTCCAGGAGGGAACAAGATTAGAGGGGCATCGCCAAGGTTGCAAAACAAGAGTTCTCAGCAGACCCTCATTTGTGCCTCCTCCTTGCTAAGAGACGCCTGGTGAAAGTTCTCCACATTCTCCATTGTCTGGCTGCTCTTCCAGTGACCAGAAGGGACAATTTAAGGTGGAACTTGGTTCTGACCACAGGGCAAGTCAGGGGCTCCAGTCCAGCTTTATTAGCAATAGCTAATATTTTGATCTCCCATCTACCTCCTGTACCTATTTACCTAGTTTTCATAGCTTATAGTGGGGAAGGGCATGTTTAGTTATCACCCTTAACCCAAAACAATTCCTTCTGAAACACAGCATCTTAAGCTCTGGTGTTCGCTCTGCTGAGAAATTCCTGCTCTGAAAGTTCCAGAAAAAGATTTGCCCAAATCTGAACTAATTTCAGGAAAAAAAAAACCCAAAACCAAAAATCCCTCCAAGGTTAAGAGGTGGCTTCTGACTAATAGCAGAATGAACAGGAAGGCAAGGAAAACAGGCCTCTGAGATTTAGGCCAAAGGGAAATGAAGAGAAGGATGGTGGAGCGGCCCAGAGGAGGATCAGGCAATGGAAAACTCAAGAAAAATTAGTGGGAGGACAGAACAGAACTGAGGGCCTGGAGGATCATGGGAGAAAGAATGAAAGGAAGCAGATGCAAGATTCTAGAGCCCAGAGAAGTGGCCAGGCCCCCTGAGGCTGAGGAGGGAGGGCAAATCAAAGGGTAGACGAACAAGGAGAAAGGTTTGAAGGATTGTGCGCTGCTGGGGGTGGGGACACAAATGTATTGGTTGTGTTAATGTTTTTCATCTAGTTCTTTTACAATTTTAGTTTAGATTTTCTTTAAATAGCTGTAAAGCAGGACCATTAGCTGGGAGTTATTATAAATCAAAAACAAAACAAAACCATTCCTAACAAGTGGGAGTTCTCATACCCCTAATCAGAAAGGCCTGTGTCAGGTTTCCAAATCCTGTCCCTAGAGACTATGAGAAGTTTTTAATGATAGCGTTTCCATAAAAGCCTGATTTAATACAATCACCACCCAGACCAAATGTGGGGGAAATCAAAAAACTGCTTTCAAATCCAAATCCTTCTTTGAAATTTAAAAGTATACTCTAGGATGATGGTTAATATAAATTCTAAAGCAAGGGAACAAACTAAAAGAAGCAGCACAAGGAAGTTTTTTTTTCAAAAGCAGGGTAGGAAAAAGGACAAGCCAGAGTTTGGTTACATCTACTCATGAAACACAACAGGTCTCATAAGCATTTGAGATCTGAGCCCAGAGGTTACGAGCCTTGGAAACTCATTTTAAACAAACTACCTGGAGAAACACCTTATACAATTAAGTGTTCAGGACAGTTGTACATCCCCAGTTTAGCCATGCATTCAAAGTACCCAAACTCAACCCTCCATAGTCACTAAAATGGTACAAGTCCCAGAAAATCCATTGCCAATCACAATGGCCATCGACTCTGGTAGTTTATGTGATGACAAACATTAGTTTTAATGGCATAGCCTTCCTTTGATAGCTGTTTGAAATTCTGCAGTTGGGAGATGTTTATGTTCACATGAAAATAAATGTAAGCAAACCATCTTATGGTAAACATCTCTCCAGAAAAAACAAATTCCATCTTTTTACACAGAAAAAGGCAACAGCAAAATGAAGCTTATGCTTTTGGTTCATGACATTGTAAAATTATCTGGAAGCTCTTTAACACTGCCCTAAGAAATCATTTAATTTGGATTATTTCAGGGTATATCACTCTCATAAAGCTGCTCTGGGCAGCTGCATCTTTAATGAGGCTGATTAGATAACAGGAACAAATACTCTCTAGATTGAAAGCTGTCTCAACGAATGTGGAACAACTGTATTTATTTAATTTAATTCAACCAATGGGTTTAATTTATACCCCTCCTTCTTCCAGAAAGGATTTAAGGCAGCTTAGCTAGCGTGAAGGTCTGAAGGTATAGGGACTCCTGAAAGCCTCAGATTAATATCTAGAACATATAACATGTCCAGATAGTTTTCAATTATCAATGCGTTAATCTAAGCTTGGAAAGAGCTTTTAAAGCAGTGAAACACCAACTAGCTTCGAACTTGCATTTTTAGTAAGCTATTTTGTCATTTGGAGGCCTGCACAATAAACCTTTTGTTCCTTTTTTTAAAAAAAAAGAAAGAAAGAAAAGCAACCTTCTGGTATTGCTTTTGTTCATCTTATCATCTTATCATTCAGCAGCCTATTCAGGATCCCATGTGGGAAAGTATGTGTGTAAAACTGAGCCCTATACTCAGTGCAGGGATTCCTTGGAAAAACATCCTTCTTAAATGGGTATCTATGTAAGAAACAAAAGAGAAATTCTACTTTTAGGCTGAAGTTGGTTTTTTAAGTCCGTATGTTGAAAATCTAATGTTTAAAGTTAAGAAAATGGAAAGCAGACCAACTATGTGGATGTTTTCACACTCCATTTTCATGACAACAGTCTGCTTAACTGAGGCTATTAGTGGATTCTTGCACGAAGGAGACAGTATCTCTTCAAGACAATCTGCTCCGTCTCAATATCTCTTTGTTTTTGAGATTAAATGGTGACAAAGAGATTTTTTTTCTACTGAATTACGCCAATATTACATGAATATTATGGGGATAAGAACAGTCACTAAGTTCCCTAAATGTATCAATGTGTGTGATTTGAGGGTCCATGACAGAATCGAAGAAAAATTATTGAGTTCTGATCTCAACACTGAAACAGACTCCTTTTGGAATCCTGATAACTGGAGTAGCCCAATTTATACCCAGATTCCATCTGGGAGATTCAGTGGAACCAAACATCTTACAATTGAAGAATATTTGTTATAAATAGCATTTACATATGTGACAAACAATTGGTCAGACGCTACTGGACATTTAGAAACCTCACTGGGTTTTCCACTAAATTTGGTGACAGCTGATTAATTAAAAGGCCCATTCTACAACTACCACAATTTTCCCTTGAACAATTTCATAGCTATTACTTCACTGAAAAGAAAAATGAATTAATTATGAGCTCAATAATATGTGAATAACTATTACAAACACATTAATTTCTACAGGGTTTATTCCTATCCTATACCACTAAGCTTGGCCATGGCCCAGGGTTCCAATACTAAGGAAGAAGAGAGGAATGGCTATTGGGAAGCAAGTAGTGGACTCCAACCTCTAAGCTAGCCAAACATATCTAGGTACTCATTCCCATGCATAGAACAAGTTTCATCTGTTTACTACATCTTGCTCAAAGCCTAGAATCTCTGTGTACTTTCCTCTCTGTTGGGTTCAGATGTGGCTGCTACAAAACTAAAAGCTAACTTATTACTCCCATTAAACCAAATATAAAATGGTAGTGGAGGGAATAGGGAAATTGCAATAAAGAACTCTGGGGGAAGAACAAAAAGGGGATACACAGCTGTTACAGTTCCCCAGCAATGAGCAAATTCTGCAGGGCAGAAACAGCACACCCGTGACAGGACCGTGGCAATGGGAGGTTGAGTGTTGACCCAGCTGACAGCCCATGGTTCTAAGCCCTGAGGCTGCTCCTTTTATGCATTGTCCCCTAAGACTCCAACACTGGTTACTCCAGAAAGTTCTTCTTTGTCCATTATCTATCGTAACTACAGCTGAGGTAGACATTGTAGGCTATTTCTTTCCTTGGTGTCTTAGCTTGGGGTGCCATTACAAAATATCATAGACTGGGTAGTTTAAACAACATTTACTTCTCACATTTCTGGAGGCTGGGAAGTCCAAGATCAAGATGCCAGCATAGTCAGTTTCTGGTGAGGGCTCTTCCTGGCTTACAGATGGCTCCCTTCCAGCTGTGTTCTCACAGGGTGGTGGGGGGCAAGAGGGCTAGGGGACAAGGGGGAGCTTCCTCTTCTTATAAGGACACTATCCCGTTATGGGGACCTTACCCTCATCTAAACCCAGTCATCTCCCAGGCTTCCCTGATGGTCCAGCGGTTTGGACTCCACTCTTCCACTGCAGGGGGCACAGGTTCGATCCCTGGTCGGGGAACTAGGATCCTGTATGCTGTGCGGTGTGACCAAAATAAATCATTTAAAAAAAATTTTTTTTTAATTAAAAAAACCTAGTCACCTCCCAAAGGCCCCACCTCCAAATAACATCATGCTGGATGTTAGGGCTTCAACATATTAGCTTTGAGGGGACATGAACATTCAGCCTATAACACTTGAGGTTACCTAGCTTCAGCAGCCCACTTCCAGGTGGCCTGGGTTTAGGGGTCTGGAAGTTTAGTTAAGGAGTTTTACAGGCACAAGCTATTTCAGATAGGCTCGGGGTTTCTTTGGCTGTGCAGTTCTCTTAAAAGCTTAGTAGACTTCCTATCCATTTGCTGTTGGTAAGTTTCTGTGCAGGTAGCCACAGTCAAATATTGTATCTAGACATAGTTTTTAAGTCCAGAGACATTCTTTCACCTAGTCTCTGTGCTCTGTCATTCCCAAATCCTCAAAAGAAGGGCAGGTACCTTGAATCCATTTGAAACAAAGGTCTCAAGTCAGAAGACAACAACCTAAATCCCGGGGGCCCACCACGTGAGTGTGGCAATCTCCTGCTCAGGATGCTACTAGCTAAACTGCTTTAGCCTGGGATGTAGAAGTAGTTGACTTCCATCCCAACAAAACTTCGAATTACTGGACTTTAAAGGAACAAAATTGCACACTTCCGGTAGAGAAGAGCTACCTGAATGATGCAACATTTCTCTTTAACTCTTCTGCAGATTGGTTAACTCCAGGCTGAGGTCATCTCTTGCTGATACAGCAGGCAACACATACTGGTATATTGACAACACTGATTGCCAATTATCAGTCCTCAAGCAACATGTTTCCTTTCAGGGGAAGTTGGAAATCAGATGTGTCATTTGCAGGTCTGCCCAGTGAGTTTCTCTTTGCCATTTTCCTCCAGGGCCACCCCTGCAACCACTGCAGTCCCCTTCCAGCTGCCACCAACCCATAGTGTGTAGAGTTATCTGGAAACCAGACTCACTATTTTCTTCTCCACCAGCCAACTTGTCATGGAGAGTACCTGAAGAATCCTTAGGAGTAGGTTAAGGTAGAGCTGGTGGGAAAGGAAGAGTAGGAACCTTAGGAATGGGAGTCTCCTACTCATTCACTTACTCAAGTAAGGACGCCTTTGCACTCTCCTTACATGAATTATCAAATCAACTTGCTGCTGGAATGCTAATTGGCCTGCTTGGCTTTATAGCCCACACCTGTGCTGTCCAATATGGCAGTCACTAGCCACATATGGCTCCTGAGCACTTGAACGTGGCTTATCTGAACTGAGCTGATAGGGGTGTGAAATACACATCATAGCTTGAAAACTTAGTACAAAAAATGTAAATTATCTCAATAAATTTTATGAGTACTTTTACTTGAGGGATTTGATGAAGTTTTGAATTCAGCCTACATTGTAATTCAGCAACCCACTGATCAGTCTCACCACTGATATTTGGCTGCTAGACATAGGAGATTGTTTGAAGACAATCATTGAAACACCATGGTTTATTAACCAGGACTTGAATAGTGAATTTAAAGCTTTGCACCTGACATTTTTTAAAGCCCTTTAGTACAAGAAGCCAACACACCAGCTTTCTATTATTGGTTATAAAATAGTCATAAATAGAACAAGTGCTAGAGTCCTATCGTTTAGGGACTCTGCTGGCAGCATTAGTTTTGTGAAAACAAATGCACTGAAATAATAGTGAAAAACAAATTCTTCATCTAGATCCCTGATCAGTTTTAAAGCAGCAGTCCTGGGAGTAATGTAATTCCCATCATACTCCATGATTTTAGCAGCTTCCAATTATCTGAGATGATATCCTTTTCTTTCTTTCTTTTTTCTCCAAATGAATATCTATGCAAATGTAATTTGGAAAATTTAAGTGCTCACCAGAGAATCTAGGATTATAATGGTCTCATTCTCCTTTATTCAGAAAGGGTAGTTTTGTTTTTGGCTTTGGTTTATATATATATATATCTATCTTAGGCTGAACAAGCCAAGCAAAATGTAAACCACACACATCCAATGCTCCAATGTATTTCTTCATTCTCATATAGGAAGAGAGTCATTATTATAAATAAGATATTGACTAGGCTACCAGCACTGCAATTTTGGAGAAAATATCATCAGAAATGTAGAGCCAAGAAAAGGTCAAGTTTCCATTTTATCCATCATCAGAAAAATCACTTCTGTGGAACAGAACACCTAAACTCAGTGGTTCTAAAACTTCAGCTGACATCCTGTCATCTGGTGGGGGTTGGGCGAAAGGGAGAGACTTGTTAAAACACCATCGGCTGAGCCTTAATCCCAGAGCTTCTGATTCAGTAAGTCTGAGGGGGGACCCAAGAGTTTGCATTTCTAACACGTTTATAGGTGACGCTGATCCTATTGTTCCGGAGAAGCCCACTTTGAGAACCACATCCTTCAGGTCTCATTGGAAAGGAGAATGTGCGTCACCTGATCAGTTCAATGCCTGCAGTGGAAATGCTTCTGGGGGAGGGAGGATCAATTTGCAATCAGCTTGAGATCCAGAACCCTAACCTATCCACCTCCCAGATCACCTTTTCTGGGGGGGTGTGGAGGGTGGCCAAGTTGAGATACGGGAGATACTGTTTCAAACAATTATAAATAAGTGCAGCTTATTCATCACTTTTTTGAAGGAAATAGGCTTGAAATAAGATTCTCCTCAGCAATCTTCACAGATAAAGAGCCAGGAAACACCACATGACGTTTCACCTCCCACACTGACAGAAATCTTAGTTTTGTTGCTCTTCCCAGTAGTAGAATAAGAATCACCAGCAGAAACCCCTCAAAGATTCCGGTGATGGCACTGATTAGACTGAGTCCTGGTGCTAAGGTGAAGTCAAGCAGGACAGTTTCCTGTCCAGAGGAAAAGAATCTCCGAGTCACAAGAATATGACAGTGATTTAGGTGTAGTTTCTGAGTGCCTACTGTATTCCCTGCCTCTAAGAGTACTCTATGCATCACACACAGGGCCTTGTATGTAGCAGGGCCTTAATAAACACCACATTAATTAGTTAATTAATTTGATTTAATTAATGTCAGTGTTTGCTATATGATGTCACACAAGCCCAATGAACTTGATGAGTTAAAGTCTATGCTTTAGCAATATTTACGTCAACTTCTACACTTTGTATGAGCATCAGTTATTTTGAGAGGAAGGCACAAATTGTGGCATCGGCCCAGCCCACAGAAATTGTTCCAGTGGCTACCTCCAATTCATTCAGTTTCCATCTTCTTAGTCACAGAGTGGGCAAGACCAATCAGTACATCCCATTTTCCTGGCCACAGGAAACAGCAGTCAGGTGACCCACCAGGGCCAGTAAGAGTCTTCTCTAGGGTATTTGAAACTGAAATTCCAAAAGATTAATTATTTTTCCTTTCTAGTCACATAGGTAGCATGTTACCCAGGTTGATGCCAACTAGGCAAGTAGATAAGTGAGTCAGGAGTTAAAAGAAGAAAGAAAGTTTCCAGGAACAGGTAAAAAGACAAAAAATTATGAGTGTGCTTAGAGACTCATCCCCAAGCCTGCTTTTCTTCCTGGGTTCAGATCTGGATTAAAATTTCCAACCACCTTTGCAATTTAATCTAATCATATGACAATTCTAGCCATGCATATGAATGAAAATGATAGATACAATTCCAGGCCTGGCCCATAAAAATCTATTGTGCCTGAGCCTTCATACTCTTTCATCTTTTTCTAGCTTCTTATAAACAAATATGACAACTTTAAAGGCTGTGTTAAGTTAAAGAGAGCAGAACCACAAAATGGAAGGAGCCTAAATCTCCACTCTGAGGAGTGCTATCAACTGATCAAGAACACCCACTCTGGACTTTCTGTCAATTAGAAATAGATGTCTACCAGGCTTAATTAGAATTTGTTATAGCAGCTAGCATTATCTTAACCAATAAAGAAATTATTTAATATATAAATGCCATTTAAAACATGAGGTTATATGACATTTCCTAAGGAGTGGGTTTAGATAGAACAGAGAAGTGGTTTGAAGCCTAATCCCTGAGGCACTTCAACATTTAAAAAGAAGGAAAAAGAAAAAAATTAGTAAAGAAATCTGAGAATACCATCTCAATGAGTAGGAGAAAAATCAAGCAGGCTGTGATGTTCTAGAACTAATGTAAAGAAAATGTTAGAGAAGGGATGGTTGATGCACTATATGGAGTTCCTGAGACCCTTTGTTTCTACACATCTTTTTTCAATTTTATAGGATGCTTCTATATTCTTCCAATAAATTTCCTACTTTCTTAAAGTAACTTGAGTTAACCTTCTGTCAATCAAGAGTCCTTGACTATGGTAGGTACCCTCTAAGATGGCCACCAGTGATTCCTGCCCATTGGTATTCATGCCCTTGTATCATCTCCTCCCTTTGAGTATGGGCTGGACTTATTGGTTCACTTTTTTTTTTTTGCAGTATGTAGGCCTCTCCCTGTGTGGCCTCTCCCATTGCGGAGCACAGGCTCCGGATGCGCAGGCTCAGCGGCCATGGCTCACGGGCCCAGCCACTCCATGGCATGTGGCATCTTCCCGGACCGGGGCACGAACCCGTGTCCCCTGCATCGGCAGGCAGACTCTCAACCACTGCACCACCAGGGAAGCCCAGTTCACTTTTAATGAACAGATCGTAGCAGAACTGACAGAATGTCCTTCCGAAATTAGGTTATTAAAAAATGTGGCTTTCATCTTGGGTATACTTTCTCATGCTCTCTCTTGGATCAGTCATCCTGGAGAAAGTCATTGTTATGTTATGAGACAGCCCTGTGTAGAGGCTCATGTGGTGTGGGACCCAGACCTGCCAACACCACATGACTGAGCTTGGAAGTAGATCCCCCATCCCAGCTGAGACTTTAGATGAAACTTCAGTCCCAGCCAACAACTTGAGTGAAACCTCATTAAAAAATCTTGAGCCAAATCATGAGCTAAGCCACATCTAGGTTCATGACCTATAGAAACTGTGAGATAAATATTATTTTCAGGGCTTCCCTGGTGGCACAGTGGTTGAGAGTCCTCCTGCCAATGCAGGGGGTACGGGTTCATGCCCCGGTCCAGAAGGATCCCACATGCCGCGGAGCAGCTGGGCCCGTGAGCCATGGCCGCTGAGCCTGCGCGTCCAGAGCCTGTGCTCCGCAACGGGAGAGGCCACAACAGTGAGAGGCCCGCGTACCATAAAAAAATATATATATATATTATTTTCAGCCATTAGGTTTTTGAGGTAATTTGTTATGCAGCGATAGATAATTAATGCATTGACCAATACACTTATGAGTACAGAGATGGTCATTCCTATTAAATATGCCAAAGTAGTAAACAGCCTAAGAATATTCTTATTTTATTTATGCCTCACCTAAACATCATATTATAGATTAAAAATCTGAGGCTCCCAAAAGCGAGGTAATTTGCAGCTACCAAGTGGCAAGCTGTAGAACCAAATTTACCTCATCTCTTTCTAAGTAAAAGATGTGTTTAGAAAGACCATGAGAGGAACTTTATGGTTGGTGAAGGGTTCATAAGTAGTAGGAGGAATATCTGAAAAGATAGGTTGGAATCAGGTTGAGGAAGGACAATCTGAATATGAGGCTAAGGAATTTGTGCTAAATTAGATAATAGGAATAAAGATTTTTTTAGTAAAGGGATGATATGACTGAAATGTTGGCTCGAAGACATGTGGTGTCTGTTTACAATGTGGAGACTAAAAGAAGAGAGACCTGGTTTCAGCAAATGGAAAGAAAGAGAGGAATGAAAGAAATCCCTCCAAAGAACAATCAACAGGACTTGGTGACTAATTTACCATAGATTGAGAGAAGGGAGGCAATGAAGAGGATGCCTACATGATAAGGAGAATGGTGCCACCATAAACAGAGATTGGGAGGTCAAGAGGACAGAATTTGAGGGAAGTGGGTAAGAAGAAAGGGAAGTTGAACTTCAACTACATGGTTGCATTAGAAGTAACAACATTGAACGTGAATGTGTAATTAGAAATTAAGAAGGGTCTTGGCCAAAGGCAGTGATGAGATTCATCTGCACTGAGGCAATTAAAATCTTTGGAGTCCATGAGTTTCCAAGGAAAGATAAAGAAAAGCAGTGTAGTAGACACAGTGGGCTCCCAACCACTAACCCCCACTTCGACCTTCCTAACTGAATTCTTATTTGGTTCCCTTATCACCCTACCTCCTCTCAGCCATGAGCTTCACTCCAAGTTGTACCCAGATCCAGAAGGTGGATCCTCATTAGTCTAAGTCAATAATGGTCATTCCCATCTCTGTTAGGAATGTGCATGGGATACAAATCTAGGCAATGAGATTGGACAAGTCCATTGGGAAGCTCCTAAAATGACTGAGAGGAGATGGCCTCTTGTTTTCCTCTGGAAGTTGTTCTGTCTCTGTCTTGACATGAAACCTGGAACTACTCTGCCATCTTGGGTCCCTGGAGAGTCAGGCTTCACTGGGCACAAGCATCCTGTGATACAACCAGAAACCAAACCTTGGGAAATTACTCCGATTCAGAGATCTGAAAGAGGAAACAAAACCAATGAAACACAGAGAAAGATTGGTCAGATTCTAGGAAGACAAAGAAAATCAAGTTAGGCTCTGAAGCCAAGGTATCAGGGAATTGGAAAGAAGACAGATTTTGAC
This sequence comes from Mesoplodon bidens, assembly GCF_964165515.1. Classification (NCBI taxonomy): domain Eukaryota; kingdom Metazoa; phylum Chordata; class Mammalia; order Artiodactyla; family Ziphiidae; genus Mesoplodon; species Mesoplodon bidens. The sequence goes on along the minus strand of NC_138167.1, from coordinate 85,621,356 downwards.
AGGGCTTAGGCTGGGCCGGGGTGAAACATCCCAGTAGAGACACAGTGAACTAGACCTGGGAGGGAACACTGGGAGACAATCATCCTTTTGGACCAGCACTTCAAAGAGCTACACGTGACAGAATTCCTGAGATGATTCCGGGATCAGCAAAAGGATGTTTCTGAACTATTAAATGCATTCTGTTTTGAAAAAGTAACATTCCTATCAGCCAGGCGAGTCATTCAAAAACCAGCCTCAATACAACTATTATTCAGGTTCACCCTGTCAGTGTGAAAATATGGGATGAAATGGACTTTGCTACTTGAAATTAAGTGTGATCACACTCAGCAGCCTTGGGAAGCTCTCCAATTCAGACCTCAATTATGAGAGGCTTTGAGCCATGGGGAGCTGGGAGCAACATTCAGAAAAAGAGAAGAGTTTCTTGCTCTGGGATTTTCCCTGTTTGCAGCCTGAATCCCAAGTGAATGTTCTTTCTCTTCCATCACTCTTTTTTCCTGCTTTCAGCATATTCCTCTCACTTTTCCCTCACAGTTCTCTCTCCCTTAGAGAGAGCATCTGGACTCTTGGGTGAGAGTCACATGTGACTTCACTGAGCTGTTGGAATTAACTAAAACTTATTCTTTCCCAATAAATCTCCCCCGAGCCTCCACACAGCAGCTGTGAATTCCCAGCATGGGATGTGGCTGAGGTACTAGAAAAAGCTGGCTGTGTTCCTCAACCTTGTTCATCCTTGGTCCCAAAGAATCAGCAGACATTGACACTAACGCAATCAAAGAAAACTATATAGCTCTCTAAACACAACTCTTTATCTAACCTGCCTTGAAGATTTGGTACCTAGATTTCCCAGAAGTTTGGGCTGGGTTTACTTTGAGAAAAGGCAAAGCCACAGCTATAAGGCAAGATTCAAGACTTCAGGAAATGAAAATAAAATTACCGAGGGTTGTTCAGGCAGTGGCTCATCAGAAGGGGAAGTAATATTTGATTGTAAAGTTGGGGCACAGCCATTCTTTTTATGCATTTGTGGGCGTTCACTTCTTTCCCCAGCTTTAACTCCTGGGTGGGGAGGTGGGGCTGAGGATGGAAGGTGTACAGAGAGTTACAGTGAACGTGTAAATCATTTGCTGGCTAACGATGCCTACACTCTGCCAAAACAGTATTTATTTGTTAAAAATATAGTTCATTGTGTTGTAGCAAAACTAAATCCCTCCCCAGTCCCCACTGAGACAGGGTGATTGGGTTTCAGGGTGAGGTGCCAGCTAGTGTTTTCGGGGGCATTAATGTGCCAGCTGCTCCTGCAGCATTCATTTTATTTCCAGTCCCCAGGCTGGTTTTACACTTGCTTTTGTGTAAGGGAATCAGGATTAGTGGGTCTTTTGTTAGTGAGGGGGCAAGGGCGAGCAGCATCGCCTTTGAGCTCCATACACAGGGGCAGCCTAGCAGGCAAGCCTCGAAGCTTTGATTTATTTCTCACGCGCTGACTTTTTCAAAAAAGAAAGGATCCATCGCACCGGGCTGCTCTGTTGGAAGCTTGTATGGCAGTGGATTGGGGTGACTGGCGCTTCCAGAATGCAGTTCGCAGCCACCAAGCCAGGGTCACACTGGAGCTTTGTGCAGATAAAACACTCCCAACCTGGTAAGAAGAAATGCCCCTGTTGGAAGAAATGCTCCTTTATTACATGGTGAAAGGCGTTATTGGGTGGTCCTTGTCTGAGAGCTGAACAGAGCATATGGATTCCTACTTGCTTCTTTGAAGGAGCTAACATTATTTTTACCCACTTGGAAATGCTGAACTGCTACCAGTGTTCAAAGTCCCCCTCATTGGCTGGCTTGTCCAAGTGCAGTGACCTGCTAGAACAATGCCAGCGAGCTTCTCCTCCACTGAGCAAATCGCCCAGCCTCCGAAAGAAAGTGGCCTCTTTTATGAAGCAACTCCTCTTAAGATGAAATTGTGAAACACATACACACAGGCACACACGCACACATTCACACACACACACACACACACACACACACACACACATCACACAACGTAGTTTTCTGGTTGTTTTTAAGACTGGGAACAAAATTACTAAGCAAAATTTCCCAATGAACACGTCTCTCTTTTATTTTTAAGGACAGAGAAAGGCAAAGTGAAAAAGAAGCCTCCCTTATCCTCCTTCCCTTCCCCCTCACAGCCCAGACTCAAAACACTCATTCTAAGGATGGAGCAGAGGTGGAGAAGGTCAAGAAAATGAGGCCTTGTCTATTTACTGGCTCTGTAAGGAACTATTGTGGCGCAGCAGCTGTTCTTGCTCCTTAGGAAGCCCTGCTTGCAGTAGACAGGGGAAGGGAGTGTGTGACACTGGCGGGCAGGGGGCGTGGGGAGTAACATCTAATATTTTCTGCACCTCAAGAAAGATGGGCTTTGTTTCTCAAAAAGAGCAGAGATCCTGTTTCTGTTATCAGAAACTGGTTTTAACCAAACACAGTTGGATTGTGTGTGTGTGTGTGTGTGTGTGTGTGTGTGTGTGTGTGTGTGTGTGTGTGTGTGTGTGTGTGTGTGTGTGTGTGTGTGTGTGTGTGGTAGGGGGATGGATAGAGGAGAGAGAGACAGAGAGAACAAAGTCACAATCTACTCAACCTTTCATTCTGCATTTTTTAATGCAGAAAAAATTGAAAAATTTCAGCCAAATGAAAAGCAGTAAAATGGTTAAGAAAGACTTTATGACTAAGAGAGGACTGCAATGGAAAATATGTAAAAAGAGAAGTTAAACCAGCTGGCTTATTGGCTTTTCCCCCTCTTTTCACTTTTTTTTTTCTTTAGTTTAAATGAGGGAAAAATGTACTGAGTAAATATCCATTGTTTTTCCTAGTATTTAGCCCTAACAAAATTCTTCACAGGACTTAGTTTCGTGGATTTCTGGGGATTGGGTGTGAACGTGACATTTCACCCCTGGGTCACAGGCCATTTCCTGCCCCATATTGTAAGTAAAAATTCCCGCTATCCCGTGGGTCTCCTGTGTCCAGGAGTCAGGGTAGGAGTGGGGAATGGGGGATGGGGGGAGCTCAATGACAATCACTCCTCACATGATTTTATTGTAGGAATACTTCTCTTCCCATTCTTGTATCATATTCAGGAATCTCAAAACTCTATTACAAAGTACATATTAATTAATATTTCCAGCTTATTAATTTATTCATGCACTCAGTAAACATCATTTAAGCACTGTCTAGGTACTGTGCCTTGTGTTAACTGCTGGGGAAACAAAGATAACTAAAATATATTCCCTGACTTATATGTCCTCAAATAAGCAGGAGAGACAGATATCCAGACCAATAATTACAGTAAGTTCTAGAACACGGAGGGCAAGGAGGGCACCCAGGAAGTAGTAGTGATACTGGAACTGAGTTTTTTGAGCTAACCAGGAGCATACCAGAAGACCAAGGAGAGGAAGAGCAGTCTAAGCAGAGGGAATAGCCATGGAAAACCCTTGTTTTTCTCCACGGGTAAGGTGGGAAGTCTGCAAAAGTGTACTCTGATTTGGGTTCTAGGAACTGAGGATGAAAAACGGGGTGAAATGGGATAGGACTGGCCCATGGAGTTCAGAGTTTGAAACCAAGGAGCCCCCAAAGGCAGTATTCAGGAATAAAGGCATGATTAAACCCAGTGGAAAATAATACCCATACACAATCCTAACGGGACCAAGTAGGAAGGCAAAAACCAGCAACAGCAAAGTAGGAACTGGAGGAAGCACAGGTTTGGGGCTGGGGTAGGAGGGAGAGCCTGGAGAGAAGCACAGAGCTATAGGGGATTTTTAGAGGCAGCCTAAGGGCATGTCTGGGGTGAGGGAGGGCAGTGTTAAAGGCACAGAACCTGTTCAGACAGGTATGGAAGCAAGACAAAGCGTATCATTGTGAGGGAGTTAAGGTCAGTCATCACGACTGATGTCCAGACGATTGAAGAGGAGGGTAGAAAAGAGGCAGTCAGGGCCGCCGTGATGAGGAGCCTTGGAAAGTACCCTCAGGGGACTGAACATCATCCTCCCAGCTGGGATTTCCCACAGGGTGGCAGGGGCACCACTGGCAGTTATCAGTGTGTTGGTTCATGGTTTACAAACAATATTTTAAACATTTTTAGGAAGTTCCTTAAAAAAAACTAAAAATAGAGCTACCATATATGATGATCCTGCAATCCTGCTCCTGGGCATATATCCGGAGAAAACCATAATTCAAAAAGATACATTCACCCCAATGTTCATAGCAGCACTATTTACAATAGCCAAGACTTGGAAGCAACCTAAATGTCCAACAACAGATGCATGGATAAAGAATATGTGGTATATTTATACAATGAATATTACTCAGCCATAAAAAGAATGAAATAATGCCATTTGCAGCAACATGAATGGACCTAGAGATTATCATACTAAGTGAAATAAGCCAGACAAAGACAAATATCATATGATATCGGTTATATGTGGAATCTAAAAAAAATGATACAAATGAACTTATATACAAAACAGAAATAGACCCACAGACATAGAAAACAAACTTATGGGAACCAAAGGGGAAAGGGGTAGGGGGGAGGGATAAAATAGGAGTTTGAGATTAGCATATACATACTACCACATACAAAATAGATAACCAACAAGGACAAACCATGTAGCACAGGAAATTATACTCAATATTTTGCTAATAACCTATAAGGGAAAAGATGTGAAAAAAAACCATATGTATGTATAACTGAACCACTTTGCTGTATATCTGAAAACTAATACAACTTTGTAAATTAATTATACTTCAAAAAAATTTTTTTAAGATTTTTAGTAGTTTTGTATTTATTTTTTTACAAATTAGAAAAATATGTACTTAGCACCTCAAATCCAAAATTATATGGATACAAAAGCTGCTTAAGATGAAGTAAACATAGATAGTACAACAGTGGGCTGATCTATAGTAAAAATTAAGAAAATACAAAAGATAGTATTAATACAGATACAGCAAAAAATTGAGAAGGTGGCCTATAAATGACTAAAGTTTGAAAATGTTGGTAATAAGCAATGGGGAGCCCGTGAAAAGTTTTAGGTATTGGACTATATCCTAGAACATTGTTCTTTCAGGGGCAGGGGTAGGTTGGGAACTAGAGGTATCTGTTAAGGGGGACTGCATTTCCCTTCCAGAACCATTGTAGACTCTACCTACTTTTTGAGTTCATGTTTCAATATAAACTCTAATTTGAACTCTGAAGTCCTTAGACAATTCTGTAAGAACCACCTTTGAATAGTTTTAAATACCTATGACTTTATTTTAATTTTGAACAACTGGATTATATATTTAAGTGAATAATTCTGGTAGAAATGTGCAGTGGTCAAAATGACTTCCATGGTGTGGAGTAATGAGATACTAACCATGTCTACTGAATGCTAGTAAATCTGTGTCCCTGTAATTATTAAGTTAATTTGATTTACATAGACCTGGTGATATTTTTAAAAATATGGCTGGTACATTATGTATTAATCATGATTTTTTAATTTTCTATATTTCATGATAATTTGACATCTGGGAGCCTTGTGAACTGAAGAGGAACTGCCCGTCCCAAGATTAGCTAATTCCTAGAGATATTAAACAATTTGCTTGTAAGCATACCTTTTATATGCAAACCAACCCATCCTAAATCCAATCCATCCTAAGCCATCCAAAGTATGCTTGTAAACATACCTTTTATATGCAAACAACCCACTCTAAGCCCATCCTATGGACTCCCACCCACCTCCTTTTATCAGACACCTGAAGTCTGGGACACTATCTGGCTGCCCTCAGTCACCCCAAAGCCAGGTACTGGACAACTAGAGATCACTCCCATAGCCCAGAGCCTGCCAAAATTATTCAAACTATTCCATCCTAAGCCTGCTCAGCTGCTTACCCAGCTTGCCCATTCTTTCCCAAGAAAACCAAAATAAAAGTTGTTGCCATGCCCTCCCCTCACTCTTTCTGCCTCCTGACCAACCCTGGTGCTTCTCCATGTGGTCTTGCATGTCTTGGTATGTCTCTTCTTGGGAACTGTAAGCAAAAAAATCTTTTTTCAAAAACAGTTGTCTCTGCGTCTCATGTAGTGAAAAGCCATCTACATTAACTATCTATGGTAATCATCCTCTCATGCAATCAAGGGTTGGATTTGTAAGAAATTTGAGCTCAGAGTAACTTACACATTGCAAAACAACACCAAGAAACTATGGGCTGCAAGGCAGCATTATTTCTTGGTTCCAGGAAGAAATCCAAAAAGGACTTTTTCCCAGCCAATATACCCATTTTTCCATATCTTCCTACATGAGATGTTGTTTTTGTATGCCAGGGTAAATTAACTGCTGTAACAAATAACCCTAAATCTCAATTGCTTAAGATAATAAAATTTACTTCTTAATCACCAAAATCCAATGCAGGTGTTCATAGTTGGACAGCTCTCCTGGCTGCCTCCGTGACTCAGTAATCAAGTGTTCTTTCATCCTGTTATGCTGCCAGTTTCAAAACGTGGTCTCCAAGGTCACCAGAGAAGGTGAGACAATTATGGAAAAGGCATATCAGATACATACTCAACTTCAGACACAAATGGCAATGAAAATGTCTACATACATGCTATTGGTGAGAAGTAGACACATTCCCCTACCCCTTCCAATGATGCCAGGGAACTAGGAAATAGTCTCTAGCTGGGCAGCCACTTCAAAGCAACCACTCTGCACTAAAAAAGAGCTCAAACCTTTCATAGTCAGCTAACCATTTTTCATTAATTCGAGACACGTGACCCAGGCCTGCATTCTGGTGATAGAGTAACTATGGGTTGGTCAGGTGATAATGTAAAACAGTGGTTTTTACCTGCTTGGGGGGTCATGAATCTTATAAAAATGTATGGACTCTCTCCCTAGAATAACATATAAGCATAATAAGCACACACAATTTTCACGGAATTTCAGGAGCTTCATGGATTCCCTGAAGCCCATCACTGAAATTATTAGAGGGTCATAGATCTATACTCTTGGTGTAGTTGAGATTATTTGGCTTGAGTTATATTTTGAATAGTAATGTAAATCATGAACCATGAGCCAACTTAGATTTTTTCCTGCTAGATTGAGTTTTTAAATTTAAATGCTAGAACTAAGAGATTCAGAATATCAGCAGTGTGTCATCCAACTTTCAGAAGCCAGTTTTGCACTGAGCAGAGATTCTTATCTCTACTACTGCAAAAGACTTTATGGTGATATCCTGCCATCCGTTTGCCACTCTCCAATCCATTCTACATGCCAACCAGAGTGACATCTAAAAATTCTATTTTTTTCACGTCACTCCCTCTTAAAGACCTTTCAGTGGATAAAGACCTAAACCCTTAACATGGCATACAAGCCCTGAATAAACCTTCCCTACCTGATTCTCACATTGTTTGCTGCCGTGTTTTTTTGTACTCCCTCCAACTTTACGTTTGGTAGTGTATATATGTCCATGCCACTCTCTCACTTTGTCCCAGCTTACCCTTCCCCCTCCCTGTATCCTCAAGTCCATTCTCTAGTAGGTCTGCATCTTTATTCCCGTCCTGCCCCTAGATTCCTCATGACCTTTTTTTTTTTAATTCCACATATATGTGTTAGCATACGGTATTTGCTTTTCTCTCTCTGACCCACTTCACTCTGTATGACAGTCTCTAGGCTTCATTCTTTATATAGTTAATTGCTACTCTTCCTTCAGGTCTCAGCTCAAAGGTCATTTCCTCAGAGATGCCTTCACAGAGACATAAAGTAAGTCAGGTCTCCTATATGTTCTTAGAGTACCCTGTAAGCTTTCCTCTTAGTGAGCAGCATGGTTTATAACTATGTGTGATTATTTGATACGTATGGGTCACTCCCACTAAAAGGTAAGGTCCATGAGGGAAGAAACTGTGCCACAACTCAGCACCTGGCTTAGCACATAGACTGTAACGGGAATTCAACATTTGTTGAATATTAGATGAATGAGGATGGATGAATGAATGAATGAAGAATGTTGCCTATGGTTTACTCTATATCTTGAGAAAGAAAAAGCTAAGTGATAAGGGTCTTGAAACCAAATTATTTTCTCATTCCGAGAAGTGAATAGAATAACCAAGTCAGTAAATGGTATAATTTTAAGGAACTTCACAGTTAGGCAATGACTTTACTGTGTGGCATAGCAACCTCTTCTCTTAGATGACGTCTAATCCAATAGGAGAAACAAGCAGTAAAACGTGTCTATCATTATTTTATATTTACCACAAAGAGAAGGGCTCATGGAAGGGGACTATCATACAAGGAACTGGTAAGTAAGAGACTATTGGATTAATCCAGGAAGGCTTCCTGGGGGAGATGGTCCTTTGGGTATAGTTTGAAGGCCTCTTTATGACACTTCTTTATTGAAATGTATTTGGTTGCCTGAGTGCCAACGAGAGACGTTCCCCACAGATCTCGCTCCCCAGCTTTCCTGTGTTGCTGTCCCGAGGATAAAGCTGTAAGTTATGAGAAAGGCTGAAAGGCAAAGATTAGGCTGGCATTTCAGTTCCCCAGCAGAGAACAAGACATTATTGTATATTATATATATATATATATATATATTTGTGTATATATATATTTTAATTGAAGTATGGTTGATTTACAATGTGTAGTTTCTGGTGTACAGAAAAGGGATTCAGTTATATACATATATACGTATGTATATGTATATATATTCTTTTCAGATTCCTTTCCATTATAGCTTATTACAAGGTATTGAAAATAGTTCCCTGGGCTAGACAGTAGGACCTTCCCCTCTGCCCCTACCCCAGTTTCCCCTTTGATAACCATAAGTTTGTTTTCTATGCCTGTGAGTCTGTTTCTGTTTTATAAATAAGTCATTTGTATCATGTTTTAGATTCCACATATAAGTGATATATAATATTTGTCTTTCTCTATCTGACTTACTTCATTTAGTATATAATCTCTAGGTCCATACATGTTGCTGCAAATGGCTGAGTAATAGTCCACTGTATATCTACACCACATCTTCTTTATCCATTCATCTGTTGATGGACATTTAGGTTGTTTCCATGTCTTGGCTATTGTAGATAGTGCTGCAATGAACACTGGGGTGCATGTATGTTTTCAAATTAGAGTTTTCTCTGGATATATGCCCAGGAGTGGGATTGTTGGATCATATGGAGAAAAAGACTTTAAACAGTTGTGTCTCATACTCTCTCTGGTAGAGTTTATTGTTTTTCAAAATAGTCACTGTGTCTCCATGTGGGAGGATTTTACATTCCTGTAAGACTCGGTTATGTGATTTCCTTTGGCAAATGACACAGTGGTGGAAGTGACATGTGCAGAAGCTTTGAGAGCTGTTGTGAGGTTCCACCACCTCTCTCTTTTTTCCCTCTGACACAAAGCCCATCATGTCCTCAAATGAGGCTCTATCAACCTGGATTTCAAGGTGGTGAGGATAAGGAACAGAGCCACGACTGACCTCCAGCCAACATGTAACATGACCAACACATTAGCTTTATTCCTGTAAGACACTAAAATTTGAGGGTTGTTACTGCAGCATTACCCAGTAAAAGATGACTGATACACTTTCCTTCACAAAAACTATATATATAATTCAACTCAAATTTAGAGCTCTACACCTAATGAAAGAATGATCATTCTTATTTGGATGAATCATCTACCATTTTTATCCAAATGCACACCTTCAGGAAGGTACAAATGCAGTCGTGAGAGAAAAAGTGGAATTCTCAATCATTGGAGCCAATGGACTAACTTCTGAATTCACTGATTTGAAGGATGTGGAAGCCAGCTTGCCTTGTAGCTTTCTACTGAAAGTCCAGGAGGACACCACTTTATATAGAGAGGAACACTAACAATAGATTCATGACAACTGGATGAGGATTTCCCTTCTTGGGAAGGAAAATTGATGAAAACAAATAAATAAATCTGCTGATGTACACTAGAAAAATAGGAGTCAGAGCTCATCATGATATCATTTTTAATAGTAATATCTCATAGAGAAATAAAAAGAAACTTTTTCAAGACAAAATTAGTTTATAAAAATTGGCTAAGTTCTTGCTTAACATTCCTTCTTCCTCCTCCTCTCGTCTTCTTCCCATTCCTGCTCCTTTTCCCTTCTCTGTCTTTCTTCCTTGTCCTTTCCTCAAATTGACTCATGGCCATCTTTGGAAGAGGCAAAGGTGATAGATATAAATAGACGTAGACATCCAAAGAAGATATACAGATGGCCAAAAAGCACATGAAAAGATGCTCAACATCACTAATTATTAGAGAAATGCAAATCAAAACTACAATGAGGTATCACCTCACACTGGTCAGAATGGCCATCATCAAAAAGTCTACAAACAATAAATGCTGGAGAGAGTTGGAGAAAAGGGAACCCTCCTACACTGTTGGTGGTAATGTAAATTGGTTCAACCACTATGGGAAACAGTATGGAGATTCCTTAAAAAACTAGGAGTAGAACTACCATATGATCCTGCAATTCCACTCCTGGGCATATATCCAGAGAAAACCATAATGTGAAAAGATACATGCACCCCAATGTTCATTGCAGCACTATTTACAATAGCCAGGACATGGAAGCAACCTAAATGTCCATCAACACAAGAATGGATAAAGAAGATGTGGTACATATATACAATGGAATATGACTCAGCCATAAAAAAGAATGAATATAGCTGATTGATTTTGTTATAAAGCAGAAACCAACACACCATTGTAAAGCAATTATACTCCAATAAAGATGTTAAAAAAAAAAGAATGAAATATTACCATTTGCAGCAACATGGATGGACCTAGTATCATACTCAGTGAAGTAAGTCAGAGAAAGACAAATATCATATGATATTACTTATATGTGGAATCTAATTTTTAAAAAAATGATACAAATGAACGTATTTACAAAACAGAAAGAGACTTACAGATATCGAAAACAAACTAATGGTTACCAAAGGGGAAATGTGGGGGGAGGTGGGTAAATCAGGAGCTTGGGATGAACATACATACACTACTATATATAAGATAGACAACCAACAAGGACCTACAGTATAGCACAGGGAACTCTACTCAGTATTCTGTGATAACCTATATGAGAAAAGAATCTTAAAAAGAATGAATATATGTATACATATAACTGAATCACTTTGCTTTATACCTGAAACTAACACAATATTATAAATCAACTATACTCCAATATAATTAAAATAAATAAATAGGCATAGACATACACAATGATACCTATATCCCTATTGAAAGAAAAAGATTAAATATACATTTATTTCTAAGAGTTCATAATTCTAAAACATTAATAAAAGAACTTGCTTAACCCTAAACCTCTAAAGCTTGAAAAGCCCTCTAAAAACCGCTTGAAATTCGAGGGTTTTTGATACTTTCTTTTAAGTATGCAAAAGTGTATTCTCATTTCCCAGTGTATTCTCATTTCCCCCAGGCTTGGCTGGCCATGAACAGTTTTAATTCAACTTCATAAGCTTTCCTTGAGTGCATGCTAGGACCATAAATTCTTCAGTTTAAAATTTTAAAAGTAATTTGCAGTTTAAAAGTACAGATTATCTTGCTTGAGACCCCTTTTGCCATGAACTTTCTATCCCAAGGTCAATTCCAGTTAAACCCCCTCCCTGCCCCCCACAAACACATCAATATTCCTGAATCTGAACTGTGGTGTACATTACCAATTATTACCCCCTACTGTCAAGCAATATTGCCCACCCCCTAAATGTGGGAAGTTTTTTAAATGTTCAATAAAAGCTGTATGTGCACAGCTAGATTTGCCATTTAATCGTTCAAGTTACTTTCTGGAAGCTGAGAATCTATACGTAATTCAGACATCTTGTTGTTTAGTCCCTGTGAAACCCATTTACAACTAGGAATAGGAGCAGTGATATTTATGTGTCATGGTGTCTGAATTTGTAAAGGTTTTCTGATAATCTGAGGAGTAATACTGAATTACTCTCAGCAAATATTTTGCTTTATTTTTGTAACTTTGTGATATAGTGCAGAGTCTTGGTTATTGAGTTGGAATGTAGGGATTTCTAAAAGGGTTTTATATACAATATTTCTGTAACCTAACAAAAAATGTAAATGGTTTACAATTTCATGACCATGAATATGATGAACTACTCTTTGTTCTGAATTGCTCTAGTCCAATGTAGAATGATTATAATCAGATTGATCTGCATGAGAATTCAAAGCCAATTATGTATATATATGAAAGAGAGTTGATTTCCCATAGTAGTTCCATGGTTTAAAACCATTAAAGGAAAGGGAGCATTGCAAATGCCCCACTTCAACAATACTACAGTCCATCAATTAAGCAATACATGAAGCATATAATGGTGATAATTCCTGTGTATGTCAACCAGGAAACAGACCATCTAGTTGCCTCACCATGAGAATAATGATCCTGTGATAGCAAGGGTAGGTCATTCTCTCTCCCAGCTCAAACTGTGAGGGAAGACAGAACAGATTTGCTGAGTTGGCGCTTTTCTTTAATGCCAAATGCCAAGTAAGCCAGAGTCTTCAGACATCTGTGTTATCAAAACCACAAAACACCCAGTTTGTGACTTAAGAGAACACTAAGTTACCAAAATTTAGGACTGAGTAGAACTATTTGACATCTTGTAGTTTATTCTATTCATTTTAACAGTGTGATTACTAAGGCCCAGAGAGGCAGGGTACCTTGTTCAACAGTACAAATCTAGCAATAACAAATGTATAGAAAGGATTTTGCCCTACTCTGTCACTCCTAGCACAGGGCTTTCCTCTCTCCCATGTCATTTGGTAACAATTACCATTTCCCAAAACTGAACCCAGGAGTAAAAAGCATGACATGTGAACTTTTAAACTAGAATTAAAATTCAAAACTATAGGACATCTCTTGGAAATTTTAAATCTAGTAGCAATAACAAAGACAAAGTTTTATTAGAAAAGCTTAAAGTATGCTCATTTTTCCCCCTGTGCTATAGGAAAAAGAACTTGCTACTCATATATCAAGCTACCAAGAGAACTCCATAAATTATTTTCTGCTCGGGCTAACTTTGCATTACTCTTACCCATTCTGCGTAATCCTTAAAGGATTATCGTAAGGTACACAAAAGAAAGACATGGTTTTATTGCAAAATTATCTCTAAATCAGAAGTGGTGACCTAATTTGACTTTTCTTCTTATCAGACAATGTTAAAATGTAATTTTCCCTATTATTGAATCTGAATATAAATTAAGAGCTATTGCTTAAATATACATATCATGTGACTATAAAATTTGAAACTGAGTCTTATAAACACTCAAGAGAATTCAAACATACAAAGAATTACTGTTAGATCAAGTACCCACCTGTTAGATCAAGAGACCACAAACTCAACACTGCTTCACATCTATGCAATTTTTCTTGATGTAGTACTTACTTTTTTGGAAATTGCCTTCATAGCAATGAATTTACACAATTAAATTTAATCTTATTATTATAGTCATACCCTGTGTTTCACCAAAAGCCTATCGCCTTTTTTTTAACCATTGATGTTTTTCTACAGACTCAGCTCCTGATTATTTCCTACTATTAAAAAAATGAACTTTAAAAAAATGAAATTTATCTTCAAAGGGCAACCATCTGTTACCAACCAAGATCACTTGGAAAGAATATTAATCAGTTTCTTTAAAATATTTAAAGAAAATTTGATTAGCCATGGCAAGAACATTGGGATAAGCACATGGCCTTCCAATCTTTACTACAGGAAGAGATTGCTTTCATCAATATGAACACACTCTGGCATACTTCTTAAAAATCAGTCTTTTTCATTTGAATAACCAACGTCATATAGTTTATGCTTGTACAAGTATACCTCTAAGTTTTTTCTATAAGGTGGTTTGGAGCCAAAGCTGAAAAATGTTCTGCTACACATCTTAGACTATTACTTCTTTTATTCTTTGTGTAGAAAGAGCAGAAACATTCAAGCTGTAATGATTTTCATCTGCTCAATGCAGCCACAATGCCAACAGATCTTAGTTGATTAATGCTTGAAATATAAAAATTCAAATGTGTACTCTGCATATATGTGTGCGTGAATATGTGTGGCTGGGGATGTGGGAAGGTTATTTGTGGTTTAATTATTCTTAGTAAAAAAGTTTCTTCAACCTGCTCCAAGACAGCTATTCCAACTAATCTGCGCTAGAGCCTTCTGGGGCATTTGGAGAGGAGAGAAGGCCCTTCATTTCCCCTTTCTCCACTAGCCCACATCCTCTTTACCTCCTCCAGATACCCTGGCTCAGCATGGGTTACAGACATCAGAATCTCCTCAATGAGTAGGTTGCCCTTTCCACCTGGAGCTAGGGCTGCTGTCTGAATGGGAATGGAAAAGCTGTGGGCATCACCTAAGAAAGGACGGTTCCCTCTTTCTCTTAGAACTCCACACTGAAAACCTAGAAAAAAGAAAAGGGTCATAGGAAAGTAGACCCATATGCCAGGTTGGTGGGCAATAGAATGTAGGAAAGGTTATCAGAAGATGCTCTGGAGTTAAGCTAGCTGGGATTGAATTCTGACTCTGAGCTTCCTTTGTGAACCTAGACAAGATCTACAAATTATCTGTGCCTCAGTTTTCTCATCTATAAAATGGGTATAATACTGCCTATATTATAGAGTTATTAGAACAGTTCTTGAAACCTGATGAGCACTCAGTTGACATTAACTAAAATTATTATTAATAACTATCATCTACTGAGAGCTTACTGTGTTTCCAAGTACCCTATTAATATAGCTCACACTTCCCTTAGAATTCTTCTCATGGATTTCCACTTTCCAAAGTGAAATCAAATCTCAACTACCTATTTAATGGTGATGTTTCCTTTCTTTGGTTAGCACAATCACTGGTTGATAGTACACAGAAATATGTCATTTTAATTTTTTGTAACAGTAAATTTTATATTCTTCAACACACATGCCAATTCCTTGAATATATAAAATGAGAATTTAACAATCATGAAAACAAATTTATAGCCTTCACTCATCCCCACTGCACCTTCATTCTATTCATTCTTCAGTGTCAACCAAGACAACCCACACCCTAAGAGAAAAGACAGGACAGAAATCAGAAGTCAATGCAACCCATTCTGCCCAACTTCTAAGCATGGTTACTGAGCTAAATATATCCATGCTCTATGGCAGTGAGAAGGATTGTACATCCTGCCAAGGGAGCCACAGTCATGACAGCAATTGTGAAAAGCTGGCGACCTTGCTGGAGACTGTGAGGGAGACCAGTGCTAGATACTTCGTGAGCTGTCATGGACAGAGTGCAGGGCCTATTTAAGGAAACAAGGCTTCAGTGAAGAAGCCTCATCCTTTTGTAAATGAAAGGGCAGAGGCTTCCTTCCAACCCCCTTAGTAGCTTTCTCCAAGCTGCCTCAGCTCAAGAGCCTCAATCTAATTCCAGATAGTTTTCATTTGCCTGCAAACCATTACATGGACAACAGAAATTCAGGCCCAGGAAGTAATTTGCAGCATCTCCGAATTATCTACTCTCCTGGCAAAGCCCACTTTAAAACCAGATTTTTAAAGGAAGTAGAATTTTGGAAGGGACTCACAATCCTTTTTTGCATCACCAGGAAAACAGCTTCCCTGTAATCCCTTCATTTAAAAAAAGTTCTCATGGATTAATCTCCCCTAGGCAGGTATAATTACTGGTATTTCAACTCCATAAGCAATGCAACTGCAATAAATAAACTAAAATAATGAGAATACTAACCACACACTATACATGATCAATACTTTTCTTTCATTCTTTATATACAAGATCTATACCTTCCCATTCCTATCATTATTTCCCAACTCTGATAAGAAAACACTCTCAATAACGCTAAGAAATGTCCCGTGGGATTACTCTAAAGGACATAATTGCAGCTACTGAGAAAGAGACTCAATGTAATTAAGATTCAATTAGTATAAAATTGTTTTCAGAGATTGATAATTGTACCTTGGGCTTTACAATAACCAAACTTAATGCCTGTAACCTCCCCCAGACTGAGGGCAGGTGCCTTCCCACACATCTGCCACATTGTTTCACTGTATACTGAAGTGTGGCCAATCATAGTTTTGTGTATTTTTTTCCCAGACACACAGTTTTATTTATCTAAGACAGTTTATATATTTGCAAATGACAGCACTTACAAGGGCTGCAAGTGTCTACTGAGAAAATTAACCTGTATGCTATTGTTGGAAATGCTGCTCCCTCCCTCTGGGAAGTGTCTTTTGATTGCTTTCTCATCTAAACCGTTTTATCCTCTCACTGCCTTCTTTCAGTGTAACCCAAACTAGGTTGCTTATTGCTAGTGCCATAACCCCCTCTTCTCATCAGGCGCAGAGTTAGAATATATTTTTCAGCCTCTTTCTTTCACCATAGGGTGGAACCTATGCCTGAGATCTTGACAATAAAACATGTGCAAAAGTGATGGGTGCCATTTCCAGTCCTGCGCCATTAGAACCTTCAACGCATGACCCTTGCTCTCTTTTCCTGGCTGAATGGAGAGGACTCTGAGGACCGAGGGCAGGCTGTGGGGCCTTTAGATGGAAGGACTTGCGCCCATGCCCCTGAATGACTGTGTAGAACAAGGTCTACTCCACCTGACCCTGCCATTCCACACTGACCTATGACGTAAGGAAGAAATAAATCTTTGTTGTGGTAAGAAACTTAGAACTGAGATTTAAGTTCTAAGTTTAGATCTGGGAGTTTATCTGTTACAGCGACTAGCACTGTTTATCAAAGACAGTTATTTTGGGGCTTCCCTGGTGGCGCAGTGGTTGAGAGTCCGCCTGCCGATGCGGGGGACACAGGTTCGTGCCCCAGTCCGGGAAGATCCCACATGCCGCGGAGCGGCTGGGCCCGTGAGCCATGGCTGCTGGGCCTGCGCGTCCGGAGCCTGTGCTCCACAACAGGAGAGGCCACATCAGTGAGAGGCCCGCGTACAACCCCCCCCCCAAAAAAAAAGAAAAGGCAGTTATTTTCTCACTTGCTTCTGTCTCTCCATTTCCACGGTCATCTCACATTTTCCTCCATTTCTTCTTTTCTTTCATTTATACTGCAAAGAATTATTGTGTGCCCAACATACATGCTAGTAACAAAGTACATCCTACATTAACTGTGTGCAAAGTAGTCCAAATGAATAATCAACCACCTTACGATTTGACAAGCCCAATTATGTAGGTCTACTAATTCTTTAAGAGAAGTGTCAGCAAACTACAATCTGGATGTTTTGTTAAATTAAATTTTAGGGGAACATAGCCATGCTCATTCATTTACATCTTATCTGTAGTGTAGTGACCTTGGAACCTCCAAGAAAGCAAGAATGACCAATAAGGCCTTGTAACCTGCAGCTTTCTTGCTACACTAGCTGAGTTGAACAGTGATAACAGAGACTGTCCTAAAAAATCTAGTATTTTCTGGTCCTTTGCAGACAAAGTTTAAGAAAAAGCTCTAAACATTTTGGAAAGGATTCTTGAAAGAGAATATGCATGAATTGGGTTTTGGAGGAGTTCACTGTGGTAGAAAAAGAGAAAGAGTGCATTCTGGGGAGGGATAATAATAGCCAAGCAAAAAATAGGTAAGTTTAAAGGTTACTCAGACAGCACTGAGAGAGGGATCTTCCCCCTGATCACCAGTTACTAGTGGGAAGGAGCAACAGGAAGCATCATATCAAAGGGAAATGTCTTGAAACAAGCAAACCTCTTGACCTCAGCCTCTTCATTCTGCCTGAGTACAACATTTTAATAAATAATATTATATCAACACTAAATAGCTTCAAGCTCAACTATGGATAAGTGAGCTGTAAATCTTCATCCATCACTTATCAATAAACTGTAACAGAGTTCTGTTTCCAGGTAATCTTACCCAGACACAAAAGACCTTTACACCTATGGTAATAGTAAGAAATATTTAGACAAAATAAAATCATATGTTTCTGTGAGACTTGCAAAGAGTGGCAGGTGCAAGGAAGCCTTAATGAAATGAATTTCAGAGAGTATGCCAGATCCCTTCTTAGATGAACAGAGAGTATGTAAGTTCCCACACCTGGGAGTGAATACCTGGTCTGCGTATGGGAGGATGGAGGAGCCAGCTTGTTGTAGCTTGGGATGTTTTGAGTGAAAGAGAAATCAGACAAATGTTATTAAACAGTGAAGCATAGCAGGGAAGACTAGAGCCTGACAGAGCCCTAAATGAAAAACGAATTGCTCAGCCTGAGAGTGATCTCCTTGACATAACCCCCAGATTATACTGAGAAGGAAATGGGAGGGAAAAACACATAATTACATAGTCTCTCACATTCCCATGATACTCAATTTCTAGCGATCCTCCAGATTTTTTTTTCTTTACCATCTTTACTGGAGTATAATTGCTTTACAGTGTTGTGTTAGTGTCTGCTGTATATCAAAGTGAATCAGCTATATGTACACGTATATTCCCATATCCCCTCCCTCTTGAGCCTCTCTCCCACCCTCCCTATCCCCCCGCTCTAGGTGGTCGCAAAGCACCGAGCTGATCTCCCTGTGCTATGTGGCTGTTTCCCACTAGCTATCTATTTTACACTTGGTAGTGTATATACGTGCACGCCACTCTCTCACTTCATCCCAGCTTACCCTTCCCCCTTCCCATGTCCTCAAGTCCATTCTCTATGGCTGTGTCTTTATTCCTGCCCTGCAACTAGGTTCATCAAAATGATATTTTTTAACATTCCACATATATGTGTTAGCATATGGTATTTGTTTTTTTCTGACTTACTTCAATCTGTATGAAAGACACTAGGTCCATCCACCTCACTACAAATAACTCAAGCTCATTTCTTTTTATGGCTGAGTAATATTCCACTGTATATATGTGCCACGTCTTCTCTATCCATTCATCTGTTGATGGACACTTAGGTTGCTTCCATGTCCTGGCTATTGTAAATAGAGCTGCAGTGAACATTGTGGTACATGATTCTTTTTGAATTACGGTTTTGTCAGGGTGTATGCCCAGTAGTGGGATTGCTGGGTCGTATGATAGTTCTATGTTTAGTTTCTTAAGGAACCTCCATACTGTTCTCCATAGTGGCTGTATCAATTTACATTCCCACCAACAGTGCAAGAGGGTTCCCTTTTCTCCACACCCTTTCCAGCATTTATTGTTTGTAGATTTTTTGATGATGACCATTCTGACTGGTGTGAGGTGATACCTCATTGTAGTTTTGATTTGCATTTCTCTAATGATTACTGATATTGAGCATCCTTTCATGTGTTTGTTGGCAGTCTGTATATCTTCTTTGGAGAAATGTCTATTTAGGTTTTCTGCCCATTTTTGGATTGGGTTGTTTGCTTTTGTGGTATTGAGCTTCATGAGCTGCTTGTATATTTTGGAGATTAATCCTTTGCCAGTTTCTTCGTATGCAAATATTTCTTCCCATTCTGAGGGTTCTCTTTTCATCTTGTTTATGGTTTCCTTTGCTGTGCAAAAGCTTTTGATTTCATTAGGACCCATGTGTTTATTTTTGCTTTTATTTCCATCTCTATAGAAGGTGGGTCAAAAAGGATCTTGCTGTGCTTTATGTCATAGAGTGTTCTGCCTAAATTTTCCTCTAAGAGTTTTATAGTGCCTGGCCTTACATTTAGGTCTTTAATCCATTTTGAGGTTATTTTTGCGTAGGGTGTTATGAAGTGTTCTAATTTCATTCTTTTACATATAGCTGTCCAGTTTCCCAGCACCACTTATTGAAAGGGCTGTCTTTTCTCCATTGTATACTCTTGCCTCCTTTATCAAAGATAAGGTGACCATATGTGCGTGGGTTTATCTCTGGGCTTTCTATCCCTTTCCATTGATCTATATTTCTGTTTTTGTGCCAGTACCATACTGTCTTGATTACTGTAGCTTTGTAGTATAGTCTGAAGTCTGGGAGCCTGATTCCTCCAGCTCCGTTTCTCTTTCTCAAGATTGCTTTGGCTATTCGGGGTCTTTTGTGTTTCCATACAAACTGTGAAATGTTTTGTTCCAGTTCTGTGAAAAATGCCATTGGTAGTGTGATAGGGATGGCACTGAATCTGTAGATTGCTTTGGGTAGTAGAGTCATTTTCACAATGTTGATTCTTCCAATCCAAGAACATGGTATATCTCTCCATCTGTTTGTATTGTCATTAATTTCTTTCATTAGTGTCTTATAGTTTTCTGCATACAAGTCTTTTGTCTCCATAGGTAGGTTTATTCCTAGGTATTTTATTCTTTTTGTTGCAGTGGTAAATGGGAGTGCTTCCTTAATTTCTCTTTCTGATGTTTCATCATTAGTGTATAGGAATGCCAGAGATTTCCATGAATTTTGTATCCTGCTACTTTACCAAATTTATTGATGAGCTCTAGTAGTTTTCTGGTAGCATCTTTAGGATTCTCTATGTATAGTATCATGTCATCTGCAAACAGTCACAGTTTTACTTCTTTTCTGATTTGGATTCCTTTTATTTCTTTTTCCTCTCTGATTGCTAAAACTTCCAAAACTATGTTGAAAAATAGTGGTGAGAGTGGGCAACCATGTCTTGTTCCTGATCTTAGAGGAAATGGTTTCAGTTTTTCACCACTGAGAATGATATTGGCTGTGGGTTTGTCATATATGTCCTTTATTATGTTGAGGTAGGTTCCCTCTATGCCTACTCTCTGCAGAGTTTTTATCAAAAATGGGTGCTGAATTTTGTTGAAAGCTTTTTCTGCATCTACTGAGATGATCACATGGTTTTTATCCTTCAGTTTGTTAACATGGTGTATCACATTGATTGATTTGCATATATTGAAGAATCCTTGCATTCCTGGGATTAATCCCACTTGATCATGGTGTATGATCCTTTTACTGTGTTCTTGGATTCTGTTTGCTAGTATTTTGTTGAGGATTTTTGCATCTATATTCATCAGAGATATTAGCCTGTAGTCTTCCTTTTATTGTCACATCTTTGTCTGCTTTTGGTGTCAGGGTGATGGTGGCCTGGTAGAATGAGTTTGGGAGTGTTCCTCCCTCTGCTATATTTTGGAAGAGTTTGAGAAGGATAGGTGTTAGCTCTTCTCTAAATATTTGCTAGAATTCACCTGTGAAGCCATCTGGTCCTGGGCTTTTGTTTGTTGGAACATTTCTAATCACAGTTTCAACTTCAGTGCTTGTGACTGGTCTGTTTATATTTTCTACTTCTTCCTGGTTCAGTCTCGGAAGATTGTGCTTTTCTAAGAATGTGTCCATTTCTTCCAGGTTGTCCATTTTATTGACATATAGTTGCTTGTAGTAATCCCTCATGATCCTTTGTATTTCTGCACTGTTCAGTTGTCACTTCTCCTTTTTCATTTCTAATTCTGTTGATTTGAGTCTTCTCCCTTTTTTTCTCGATGAGTCTGGCTAATGGTTTATCAATTTTGTTTATCTTCTCTAAGAACCAGCTTTCAGTTTTATTGATCTTTGTTATCATTTCCTTCATTTCTTTTTCAATTTTTTCTGATCTGATCTTTAGTATTTCTTTCCTTCTGATAACTTTGGTGTTTTTTTGTTCTTCTTTCTCTAATTGCTTTAGGTTTAAGGTTAGGTTGTTTATTTGAGATTTTTCTTGTTTCTTGAGGTAGGATTGTATTGCTATAAACTTCCCTCTTAAAACTGCTTTTGCTACGAGGCCACCATCACCTTGATACCAAAACCAGGAAAGGATGTCACAAAGAAAGAAAACTACAGGCCAATATCACTGATGAACATAGATGCAAAAATCCTCAACAAAATACTAGCAAACAGAATCCAACAGCACATTAAAAGGATCATACACCATGATCAAGTGGGGTTTATTCCAGGAATGCAAGGATTCTTCAATATATGCAAATCAATCAGTGTGATACACCATATTAACAAGTTGAAGGAGAAAAACCATATGATCATCTCAATAGATGCAGAGAAAGCTTTCGACAAAATTCAACACCCATTTATGATAAAAACCTTGCAGAAAGTAGGCATAGAGGGAACTTTCCTCAACATAATAAAGGCCATATATGACAAACCCACAGCCAAAATTGTCCTCAATGGTGAAAAACTGAAACCATTTCCACTAAGATCAGGAACAAGACAAGGCTGCCCACTCTCACCACTCTTATTCAACCTAGTTTTGGAAGTTTTAGCCACAGCAATCAGAGAAGAAAAGGAAATAAAAGGAATCCAAATTGGAAAAGAAGAAGTAAAGCTGTCACTGTTTGCAGATGACATGATACTATACATAGAGAATCCTAAAGATGCTACCGAAAAACTACTAGAGCTAATCAATGAATTTGGTAAAGTAGCAGGATACAAAATTAATGTACAGAAATCTCTGGCATTCCTGTACACTAATGATGAAAAATCTGAAAATGAAATCAAGAAAACACTCCCATTTATCATTGCAACAAAAAGAATAAAATATCTAGGAATAAACCTACCTAAGGAGACAAAAGACCTGTATGCAGAAAATTATAAGACACTGATGAAAGAAATTAAAGATGATACAAATAGATGGAGAGATATACCATGCTCCTGGATTGGAAGAATCAATATTGTGAAAATGACTCTACTACCCAAAGCAATCTACAGATTCAATGCAATCCCTATCAAACTACCACTGGCATTTTTCACAGAACTAGAACAAAAAATTTCAAAATTTGTTTGGAAAAACAAAAGACCCCGAATAGCCAAAGCAATCTTGAGAACGAAAAACGGAGCTGGAGGAATCAGGCTCCCTGACTTCAGACTATACTACAAAGCTACAGTAATCAAGACAGTGTGGTACTGGCATAAAAACAGAAAGATAGATCAGTGGATCAGGATAGAAAGCCCAGAGATAAACCCACACACATATGGCCAACTTATCTTTGATAAAGGAGGCAGGAATGTACAGTGGAGAAAGGACAGCCTCTTCAATAAGTGGTGCTGGGAAAACTGGACAGGGACATGTAAAAGTTTGAGATTAGATCATTCCCTAACACCGTACACAACAATAAGCTCAAAATGGATTAAAGACTTAAATGTAAGGCCAGAAACTATCAAACTCTTAGAGGAAAACATAGGTAGAACACTCTATGACATAAATCACAGCAAGATCCTTTTTGACCCACCTCCTAGAGAAATGGAAATAAAAACAAAGATAAACAAATGGGACCTAATGAAACTTCAAAGCTTTTGCACAGCAAAGGAAACCATAAACAAGACCAAAAGACAACCCTCAGAATGGGAGAAAATATTTGCAAATGAAGCAACTGACAAAGGATTAATCTCCAAAATTTATAAACAGCTCATGCAGCTCAATAGCAAAAAAACAAACAACCCAATCCAAAAATGGGCAGAAGACTTAAATAGGCATTTCTCCAAAGAAGATATACAGACTGCCAACAAACACATGAAAGAATGCTCAACATCATTAATCATTAGAGAAATGCAAATCAAAACTACAATGAGATATCATCTCACCAGTCAGAATGGCCATCATCAAGAAATCTAGAAACAATAAATGCTGGAGAGGGTGTGGAGAAAAGGGAACACTCTTGCACTGCTGGTGGGAATGTGAATTGGTACAGCCACTACGGAGAACAGTATGGAGGTTCCTTAAAAAACTAAAAATAGAACTACCATATGACCCAGCAATCCCAGTACTAGGCATATACCCTGAGAAAACCATAATTCAAAAAGAGACATGTACCAAAATGTTCATTGCAGCTCTATTCACAATAGCCCAGAGCTGGAAACAACCTAAGTGTCCATCATCGGATGAATGGATAAAGAAGACGTGGCACATATATACAATGGAATATTACTCAGCCATAAAAAGAAACGAAACTGAGCTATTTGTAATGAGGTGGATAGACCTAGAGTCTTTCATACAGAGTGAAGTAAGTCAGAAAGAGGAAGACAAATACCGTATGCTAACACATATATACGGAATTAAAAAAAAAATGTCATGAAGAACCTAGGGGTAAAACAGGAATAAAGACACAGACCTACTTGAGAATGGACTTGAGGATATGGGGGGGGGGAGGGTAAGCTGTGACAAAGCGAAAGAGAGGCATGGACATATATACACTACCAAACGTAAGGTAGATAGATAGTGGGAAGCAGCCGCAGAGCACAGGGAGATCAGCTCGGTGCTTTGTGACCGCCTGGAGGGGTGGGATGGGGAGGGTGGGAGGGAGGGAGATGCATGAGGGAAGGGATGTGGGAACAGATGTATATGTATGACTGATTCACTTTGTTATAAAGCAGAAACTAATAAAAAAAACTGCTTTTGCTGTATCCCATAGGTTTTGGGTAGTCCTGTTTTGTCATTTGTTTCTAGGTATTTTTTGATTTCCTCTTTGATTTCTTCAGTGTTCTCTTGGTTATTTAGTAGCATATTGTTTAGTATCTAAGTGTTTGTATTTTTTAGTTTTTTTTTCCTGTAATTGATATCTAGTCTCATAGCACTGTGGTTGGAAAATATACTTGATACAATTTCAATTTTCTTAAATTTACCAAGGCTGGATTTGTGACCCAAGATGGTCTCCTGGAGAACATTCTACGAGCACCTGAGAAGAAAGTGTTTTTGGATGGAATGTCCTATAAATATCATTTAAGTCCACCTTGTTTAATGTGTCATTTAAAGCTTGTGTTTCCTTATTTATTTTCATTTTGTATGACCTGTCCATTGGCGAAATTGGGGTGTTAAAGTCCCCTACTATGACTGTGTTACTTTCAATTTCCCCTTTTATGGCTGTTAGCATTTTCCTTATGTATTGAGGTGCTCCTATGTTGGGTGCATAAATATTTACAATTTTTACATCTTCTTCTTGGATTGATCCCTTGATCATTATGTAGTGTTCTTCTTTGTCTCTTACAATAGTCTTTATTTTAAAGTCTATTTTGTCTGATATAGGAATTGCTACTCCAGCTTTCTTTTTATTTCCATTTGCATGGAATATCTTTTTCCATCCCTGTACTTTCAGTCTGTGTGTGTCCCTAGGTCTGCAGTGGGTCTCTTGTAGACAGCATATGTATGGGTCTTGTTTTTGAATCCATTCAGCCAGTCTATGTCTTTTGGTTGGAGCATTTAATCCATTTACATTTAAGGTAATTATCAATATGTATGTTCCTATTACCGTTTTCTCAGTTGTTTTGGGTTTGTTTTTGTAGGTCTTTTCCTTCTCTTGTGTTTCTTGCCTAGAGAAGTTCCTTTAGCATTTGTTGTAAAGCTGGTTTGGTGGTGCTGAATGCTCTTAACTTTTGCATATGTGTAAAGGTTTTAATTTCTCCATCAAATCTGAATAAGATCCTTGCTGGGTAGAGTAATCTTGGTTGTAGTTTTTTCCCTTTCATCACTTTAAGTATGTCCTTCCACTCCCTTCTGGCTTGCAGAGTTACTGCTGAAAAATCAGCTGTTAACCTTATGGGGATTCCCTTGTATGTCATTTGTTGCTTTTCCCTTTCATCACTTTAAATATGTCCTTCCACTCCCTTCTGGCTTGCAGAGTTACTGCTGAAAAATCAGCTGTTAACCTTATGGGGATTCCTTTGTATGTTATTTGTTCCTTTCCGTTGCTGCTTTTAATATTTTTTCTTTGTATTTAATTTTTGATAGTTTGATTAATATGTGTCTCAGCATGTTTCTCTTTGGGTTTTTCCTGTATGGGACTCTCTGTGCTTCCTGGACTTGGGTGACTATTTCCTTTCCCATGTTAGGGAAGTTTTCGACTATAATCTCTTCAAATATTTTCTCAGACCCTTCTTTTTCTCTTATTCTTCTGGGATCCCTATAATTAGAATATTTGTGTGTTTAATGTTGTCCCAGAAGTCTGTCAGACTGTCCTGAATTCTTTTCATTCTTTTTTCTTTATTCTGCTCCCTGGCAGTTATTTCCACCATTTTATCTTCCAGTTCACTTATCCATTCTTCTGCCTCAGTTATTCTGTTATTGATTACTTCTAGAGTATTTTTAATTTCAGTAATTGCGTTGTTCATCACTGTTTGTTTGCTCTTTAGTTCTTCTAGATCCTTGTTAAATGTTTCTTATATTTTCCCCATTCTATTTCCGAGATTTTGGATCATCTTTACTATTATTACTCTGAATTCTTTTTCAGGTAGGTTGCCTATTTCATCTTCATTTATTTGTTCTTGTAGGTTTTTACCTTGCTCCTTCATCTGTAACATATTTTTCAATCGTTTCATTTTTTTTTTTTTGGTTTTTTTGATGGGTGGTGCTGTATTTCTGTCTTACCGGTTGTTTAGCCTGAGACATCCAGCACTGGAGTTTTCAGGCTGTTGGATAGAGCTGGGTCTTGGTGCTGAGATGAGGACCTCCAGGAGGCCTCACTCCCATTGATATTCCCTGGAGTGTCAGGTTGTCTGTTAGTTCAGCGGTTTGCACTTGGACCTCTATCCTGGTGAGGTTAAAAACAAACAAACAAACAAAAAAAAACGAAGAAAGAAGAAAAAAAGGAGCAGTACAATATCAAAGAATAAAAAAAATAAAATTAGAAAGATAATAAATATATTAGGAAAAATAAAACTAGAATTGAAACAACTGCAACAAGGTAAAATAAAACCACAACAGAAAAAAGGAAAAAAAAAAGAGGGGGGGGGGTAACAAGCCAAAAGGAAAGAGAATAGCAAAGTATAAAGAATAAAATAAAATTAGAAAAATAAAAGATTTATTAGGAAAAATAAAAATATAAAAGAATCAACAAGGTAAAACAGAACCCCAATCAAAAAGAGGAAAAAAAAAATGCTGAAGTAGCATTATTAAGATGTCAGGTATCCAAGCCAAGGCAGTTACTTATTCTATTTGCTCGGCGGTGTAAAGACAGACTTAATTGATAAAACCCAACTTCTGAGTGGCTTCTTTTTTCTTTTTATCCTCTTTTTCCCTTCTCTTTTCTTCCATTAACTGTTCTTCCCTTTCTTTTTCCTTCTCTCTCACAAACTGCAGCAGTGCTTAAATCCAGCAAATTGAGGCATACAAGGTAGAAATGGAAATGAAAAAAGGTCCAAAAAATGATTTCTTTTTGTCTGTTTTTTTGTATTTTAAATATTCAGAAACCAGCAGAGATTCTGTCGGCCATTTTGGCTTGAACTAACTCTCACACTCTCCCTCTTGCTCTCTCTCTCCCAGATCCTTCAGATTTTGATTCAAAGATGAAACTACAGCCTAACCTCCTCCCAGCTCAGATACTGACAAGGTCAGAAAGTCTGTGAAGGAAGTTGGGAGTGTGATTAATCACAGGTGAATATGATATAATTATAATATAATTAAAGCTGTGATCCAGTTCCTGCTCAACACCCCTGTAGGAGAGAGATGAATTACTAGTCCGTCACCCTAATCAAAAGACAGAAGAAGGAACTTACACTCTCTGGATAATAAATAAATAAATAAATAAATAATGTACTTCAGTCTCCACTTTTCTTTTATACACAATATCCAGAAAACAGTAAGAAATTATGAGACAGGCAATAAAACAGGAAAATGTGACACTATTTAAGAGACAAACATAGCCTATAGAGTCAGACCAACAAATGACCTAACTATTGGAATTAGAAAAGATTTTTAAACTAATTTTTAACTATTATAAATCTATTAAAGAAAAGATAAATGCAATGAATGGATAGGGGTTTTAAGAAATAGAAACACTAAAATGAGCCAAAAGGAAAATTATAGCAATAAAAACAGAATATCTAAAATTAAAAATAATTAAATGTGCCTAATAGCAGTAGGCTAATCATAAACATGCACTGTTTAGATCTCCTGCTATATGGAGTAAAACTGATGAATAGCCCAGCTACTGTTTCTCTGGCTCTATAGAGGCAGTCACATCAAAGCCAAGCCTGCTATAGGCTGCTCCTGGCCAATGGCTGAGCATCACAGGGCTATTAATAAAGGTCCAGTCCTATGAGTTGTAGGAATTCTCCAGTGGGTTACTTTGGATTAAGAAATTTCCATAAGCCTGGCAAAACATTTTTACTTTTGTGTAAAAGTCTAAATTTCCTATACAATCCTCCTTCCTTATCCTTTTCATCTCCTTCACAGGCATCAAACTTCACTTACAATCTGAAGGTTCTCTCTACCTTTTTCTTTTATCCTTCACAGATATTTTCCCAACATATCTTTTGGAAATCTAATCTCATGTTTCATTTGCTTCTCAGAGGATCCAAACTAACACAAAAGGATTGTACATTTCAGAAAAAATCATCAGTGGAATTAAAGACAGCTCAGTAGAGATTTTCCAGTCTGAATCTCAGAGAAAAAAAATGATTGAAAGGAAGAAAGAACAGAGTGCATCAGTGACCTAAGAGATCAAATCAAATCATCTAATAGACATGCAACTGAAGTCTCAGGAGAGGACAGAGAGAAAAATATTTGGAGGGCCAATGACTGAACAACATTCAAATTTGATTAGAAATACAGTATCCACTCCAGAATCCAAGAAACTCAGTGAATTTCAAGCAGAAAGAACACAAGCCAAACAACACTGGGGTATATTATGGTCTAATTACTGAAAACCAAGGATAAAGAGAAAATCATATGTGACAGGTTAAGAGGAGACAATGCATACAGAGAAACAAAGATGGGGATATTTGCTTTATGGCAGAAGCAAAGTAGTCCAGATGGCAATGGAACAACATCTTTAAGGGGCTAAGGAAGGGGGATTATCAGTCTGCAGTTTTATAACCAGCAAAGATGTCCTTTAATTGTGGGAATGAGGATGGAGATGTTTTCAGATTGTAAAGGTTGGAAGAGATTATTGCCAGAAGATCCACACTATAGAGGATGCTAAAGGAGGTTCTTTAGGTTGAGGGAGGACAGTGGAGCATAGAGGCTCAGCTCTACAGGAAATATTAAGCACACCAGAGATAATAAATGTGGAAGTTTTTTTTTCTTTTTCTCAACTTATTTGATGGAAAGTTGACCATTTAAAGCAAAAAAGAGAAATACGTTGTAGGGTTGGTAATGTGTAGAAGTAAAATGTATGAGGATCATGGCACAAAGGCTGGAGAAGGTGGATAGAAGTATATTGTTGTAGGGTTGTTGCCTTATATATGAGGTGGTGTCACGTTACTTCAAAATAACATGAGGTGGGCTTCCCTGGTGGTGCAGTGGTTGGGAATCTGCCTGCCAATGCAGGGGACATGGGTTCGAGCCCTGGTCTGGGAGGATCCCACATGCCGCGGAGCAACTAAGCCCATGAGCCACAACTACTGAGCCTGCGCGTCTGGAGCCTGTGCTCCACAACGGGAGAGGCCGTGACAGTGAGAGGCCCATGCACTGCGATGAAGAGTGGCCCCCGCTCACCGCAACTGGAGAAAGCCCTCGCACAGAAACGAAGACCCAACACAGCCAAAAATAAATTAATTAATTAAAAATAAATAAATAAAATAACATGAGGTGAGGTGGGGATATCTATTGTGGTCCTATAGAAAACACTAAAAAATTTTTAAAAAGGGATAAAATTTAAAACAATGAAAGTAATAACCTATAATGACTACAAGCTTTTTGACCATGACCTACAATAATAAATATCATATATCTATCACTACCTGTACACAAGTGCTCCACAACAATCTTACACACACAAACACACATATAACAGAAAAAAAATTATTGAAAGTAATGCTAATGATTACTAAGTGCAATGAATGCTTTTTATTCTTTTTCACTTTTTAACATCAATCGTTACCTATTGAATCAATTTCATTACCAATCACAACTTCTCTATAGCATCTGCTGTGTCAGGCCATTTACTTAAAAAATATTTTTAAATTTACTTTTGTTACTTAATTGATGTTTACTAAAATATTCCAGGACAAAAGTTATCCCTATTTTAGAAATGAGGAAACAGACATGGAGAAATTAACTAACATTCTTAAGATTGTAAGGCTAGTAAGTGGAAAAGGTAGGATGTTAATCTAGATATAAGAAGTCCAATTGCTGTGCTCTTAACCACTATATCACACTACCTCCACCTTGGCCACTACATTTGGAGACCTGGGTGCCAGGGATGGGTGCATGTAACTACATGCATTTTTCTTGGGATAAATACTAGTTTTTACCTGTAACCTGGAAAAAGCTTAAGAATCACAGTACCACCCCACCCTAATTTACAGTTTGCTTTTTCCTACTGGGTAACTAAAATGTGTTCATGTTATCTCAGCAGATTCTCTAAAAAGCTCCAGTCATTCAACCACAATAAAACTCTAACTTTCAAGGCTTCATATCCTATGCTTTCCTTTGTATATGTTATTGGTGAGTGGGTGGCAACAGAAATCTACAAAACATACAAATGAGAAACTTTACTGAAGCTATTTTTCAGTTCTGCAATTCTATAAACCTATAATTCTAATCAAGGACCCAGCCACCTGCTATTCTATAACTAAGCCACAAGATGGGCAGTTGTCTAAATTGCTCAGAAAGATATACAAAAGCAGGGGTTCCTTAGTTTGTTAGTCTGCCCTGAAGTTTTTCCAGGCCTAAAGTTAATTACAGTCTCTTGGTGCAATTTAACCATATTCCTCTTAGTTTATTGTCTATCATACAGATAGAATAATCTAGCTTTCCCTCAGGATAATCATTTTTTTCATGTACTTATATAATTGAAAATAACTATGTATTCACTATTTAGCTTTTTCCTCTCTAGACTAAATAAATACAATCCCCTTAATCTTCCCCCACTGGTTTGACTTTCTCTGTAATCATTTTGGTGGTGCCTCTTAGAAGACCCTCTCTAGTTTCTCCACATGCATTTTAAAGGGTGGAACCCCATATTGATTGCATTACTTTAATGAGGGCCTGACCAATGCCAAATATGGCTGGATGATCTGCCCTCTTGCCTGCTGTGCTCTTGCTAACAGAAGTGAGTATTACATTAACATTTACAAAAACATTATTGCCAGTTTTCTGGATCATCATCAGCTGAAGCTGAATCCCACTCATATAAACTGCTATAAAGCAACTGAACCAGTGCCTTGCATTCTCTGTTTTAAAATATCCGCTCCTATGTTTTAAAGGCTTTTAGATTTCTTCTTTCATGACTTGAATTTTCTTCCTCAGGTTTTTTTTTTTTTCTTCTGTATTGTGACATTATTGTTTTTATTGATTCCAAGTTCTCTTTATATTAAGGATTTCAATTATTTGGTGTTTGTCTATGTATTTTTTTTAGGTTTGTATGTAATCAAATATATTGCCAGTTTTTTTGTTTGTTCTTTCCTCCAACATTTTTATGGAAAGTTCTTTTTCTTTTTTTTTTAAATTTAATTTATTTATTTTTGTCTGCATTGGGTCCTCGTTGCTGTGCGTAAGCTTTTTCTAGTTGTGGCAAGCAGGGGCTACTCTTCGTTGTGGTGCATGGGCTTCTCATTGCAGTGGCTTCTCTTGTTGTGGAGCACGGGCTCTAGATGCCCGGGCTTCAGTAGTTGTGGCATGTGGGCTCAGTAGCTGTGGCTCATGGGCTTGAGCACAGGCTCACTAGCTGTGGCGCACAGGCTTAGTTGCTCCATGGCATGTGAGATCTTCCCAGACCAGGGCTCAAAGCTGTGTCCCCTGCACTGGCAGGTGGATTCTTAACCACTGTGCCATGAGGGAAGCCTGGAAAGTTCTTTTCAATCCCAAGATCAAGCAATAATTATCTGTATTAATTTTAACTTTTTAAAAAAATTTCACACTTTTCTGTAATCAATTTGTTAATCATATAGCATTAATTTTGGTATTTATACTAGTGTGAGATATGGTAAAAATCTCACATATGTGTATGTGAGTGAGAGTTTGACAACTTTTCCAATTTTTCCCTTTTCCATTGGTTTGTGGTACTTTATAATACATGAAATTCTCATATAATGACATATGTTTCAGAATTATCTGTTTATATATTAAAAAGTATTGAAACACTTATACCATATATAAAACGCTCTTAAGAAATAAACCCCCTATAGAAACATGGAAAAAAACATTCATAAAAGGAGAAATTAAAGTTCTTATACACATAAGAAAAACATTCATCTTTATAACTAAAGAAGTAAAAAACTAAAATTTATACAACTTTTTGTTTTGAATAATGAAAGATTTTTTTCAAAATTATTTTAATATTATGGTTGTTGAGATTGTTTTAAAATGCATGCTCTCAAACACTGCTGTTGCAGTTCTTTTTCCTAATATTTTCTTTTGCTAATTTTCAAACCTTCAGAAAATGTAAAAGTATAGTACAATGAATACCCATGTACCCCGCACCTATATTCACTAATTGTTAACATTTGCCAAATTTGCTTTTTCTCTCTGTATATGTATATGTATATCTGTGCAGTTATGTACATACACATATGTGTATATATATGTATAATTTTTTGCTGAACCATTTGAAAGTTAGTTGCAGACACCAGGATACTTCAGACTCAAAGATTTTAACCAGCAGCTGGAGGTGTTTTAAACATGAACAATATATTTCAAAAGCAATTTGGAAGATGTATCAAAGCCTTCAAGATATAAAATCAGCATGATAAATTCACTTCTGAGTATCTGTTCAAAAGATTTTATTCTCATTCCTCAATTTGAGCCTCCTTTTTTATGGCATCCAGTATAATATTGGTCCTTATTTATGATTCATTAGAAAACTACTCAAATAATTACAAAGGAGACATATAAAATTAATTCTAGCTTCTGACACTAACAGAATACATGCATCTGATAGATTTTGTCCTAGAAATTTGTTTTTTTCATACATATGTATTTTATTATACCAAAAATTAAAATGGATAAGATGTGGACTTGCTCTCAAGAAGTTTGTTATCATTAGTGCTTTTAAGGCCATGCCTAGAAATTCAGACTTTTCTTAGAAGGGGATTGAAGGATTTTAGATATAGGTCTGGTCTGATTTGCATTTCAGAAAGATAATTGTAAAGACAATTTTAAAGTTAAATTGAATGGGGAAACACTTGTTAAGGAAAGCAGCAGCTGGGAGGCTGTTGCAATTGTACAGGAAGTTGAAATGAGAACAGAAAGAAGTGGACAGATTCAAGAGAAATTAACATGAAAGAAATAATAAGAGATGAAGGTTTGTTGAACATTTGGCTTAAGTGAAAAGGAGGACTGCAGGATCCCTTCCAGGTTTCTGGACTTAGGCTACTGATGATGGTGGTGCATCCATGACTAGAGAGGTAGGAATAAAGAAAGTCTGGGGAGAACAGGGAGAAAAATCATAAGTTCAGTTTGGTGTGTGTGAGGTGCTCAATATATGAGGCTTGCTCTGGAGATGTGGTAGGAGTTATGGAATTTGATTAAAATACGGATTTAGAAGACATCAGTGTATAGTCAGGGGTTAACACCACGGGAGTAAATGAGATCATCTAAGAACAGTGAGAAAGGTAAGAAGAAAATTAAGGCTGGATCTCTAGAAAACAGTTTAAAAGTAAACAATAAAACAAAAAAATAGAAAATTTAGAAAATACTGAAAAATTTGTATAATCTAGGGAAGTAAGGTCTTCCTAAAAGCAAAATAGGACACCCAGACATCATAAAGGAAAAGATAGATGTCCTTAACTACATACATGTAAACTTTTTTTTAATGACAAAAGACACCATTAAATAAAGTTAAAAGTCAAACTACTGATGGGTAGCAAAATATGCCACCCAAAGTATGCCTCTTTGGCATAAGGATTATTTGAAGCTAAAGACAATTGAGAAAAAGCAGATACAAGAAAAACTCTCTGCCCTCCCCCTATTTGCCTAAAAGCAAGACATATATTTGTAAAGGTGTTCCCCCCCTCCCCCCACCACCTCCCTCTACCAGGAAGGACAGAAATTAATTGCTGGAGACACTCTAGAACTTTACCAGCCCAGAGACAACACCAGAGAAACCTATATAACAAACTTTACTAGCTCTTATCTTCCATTAGTTCTCCCACATATTTACCTTCCCACAATTTGCCACCCTAGAAACTCAAGGTCCTTTTCCTTTGTCTCGTCACTTGTCAAAATTTATTGTTCTTTTGTTAAGATGCTGCATAAGACTAAGTTCTTACCACCCCTTTGAGTTACTCATCACTGAGTACTCCTATGTGTATGCACAATGAGCATGTTAACAAACATCTGTTTTTCTCTTATTAACCTGTCTTTTGTCAGTTTAACTTACAGGGCCTCAGCCAATGAACCTAAGATGGATAGAGGAAAAAGTTTTTCCTCCCCTATATCACAGACTGTAATGCATATGATAAAAAGCTCCTACAGATGATAAGCAAAATGCTTAACATTCCAATGGAAAAATAGGCAAGTATATAAACAGTGTTACCAAAAAGTGAAATTCAAAGGACAATAAACTTATGAAAATATACACAATCTAACAAATTGTTGGGGAAATGCTAATTAAAATATTGATGAGGTTCCACTTCTCACCCATAAAATCGGCAAAAAATTAACAAATGTTCAGTGGAGAGGTAGGGAAATGAATGTGCCTACTCAGTACATGGTCGATGGGGTTGTAAACTGCCATCTCCTTTCAGGAAACATAGCAACATACATTAAAATGTACAACACATGATGGAGCAATGTCAATATCATATCCGGACGAAATAAAAGTGCCAAAATTTTATTTGTGTGTATGGAAATGTGTATGTATTGGTAATCATGTATTTATTTATAATATGTGTATGTATATGTAAGTATATTTATTGTAACATTTTAAAATACAGTAGGGAAGTCCCTGGTGATCCAGTGGTTAGGACTCCACACTTTCACTGCCGAGGGCCGGGGTTTAATCCCTGGTCAGGGAACTAAGATCCTATAAGCTGCGTGGCACGGCAAAAAAATAAAAATAAAATAAAATACAGTAATCACAAAAAATAGGTTGATTGTCCAAAAACAAGGAAATAATTGAATTAACTAGGAGTCATTTATACTACAGAATATTGTGCTACTATAACTATAATTGGTGGGATCTATATTAGTTGACCAGAAGAGATGTCCAGATGAGGAAGTGAAAACAACAAGTTTCAAATTTGTGTATAGGGTGATTCCATCAACACAGACACAGCCTCTCCATATATGAGGACATGAATTTAGGCTTATTTGTATAAGCAGGAAGAAAAAGAGAAATGTGAGGAGACCCATACAGCAAACAACTAACATTTGTTTTTCAGAGGAGGAAAAATGGATTGCATGGAATAAGGGAAGATGATCAACTTTTTCTTTATAAATCTTCCAGTGGTTTCAAACATGCCTTATATTAGTAATTTTTTTAGTTAAATAAAAAAATACAAGAATAATGCACAAAGTGGTAACTCAAGAACTGTCAAGAAATTAACAGATATCAGTAATTGAGTTTTCATTTTTGTATATTTTACAATATATTTTATATATTACATTATATTTTACATTAAAATATTTGTAAGTATAAAATATAAAAACATTGTTCAAATAAAAGCACATATCACATCTCACCACTTAACAAAAAATTCCCTTCACATCAGTGGTCCTAATTTACACCTAAGTAGTTCTTGTCACTGTAGGATTCAGGCAAGCATGGGCTTGCGTAGAGTCAGACCCACTGAGGTTGATTTGCATGAGAAACTGCAAGGCCTTCGCAGAAAATCTAACTTAAACAGTTAGAATTGGACACATACTTTTGGTCAAACAGTGCTGGGAGGAGTGTGATGATTTGGAACACAGCATAAGGACAAAGGTCAGCATTAACATCCTTACCATTCAATGTTTTCTGACCCCACTGAGAAGACAAGGTTGTACAATTTGGGGACCACTGTAGGAGATGTGACATTAAGGTGGAACCACATCTAGTGTCACAACAGCAGCAGTCACCCTTGCTGGGCACAGCAGCATCATGGTGACACTGGAAGCTTTATTGGGTGTCTACAGAGTCTGCACCTACAGCAGCAAGATTCAGAGGAGCAGGAAGATGTGTTTCAATAAAGGGCATTGGAAGCTGCAGGAAGGCCCCTCTATATTCTGCTTTATTCACTTACCATTATGGAATCCTTCTCTACATCTCTATGGTCTTCTTAATTATTTTAAGTGGATAAATAATATTTTATTTATACGATATATGTAGTTTATTAACCTTGTTTTCTGTTTTTGACTTTTTCTAGTATTATAGAAGTTCATACATATAGCTTTGTTTTGATGTTCAATTATTTTCTTAGAACAAATTCCCAAGAGTACACCGATGGATTAAAAAGATTTGAACATTTGCATATGCATGGTGATACACTGCTTTGTTTTCTTATTTTCCCAAAATGCTGAACCAATTTAGCATGCCATTGGCAATGTTTGAATTATCAAGCTTTTGCCACAAACAGGACAGTTAAGTGTTGTCTTTTACATTTAACAAATATTTGTTGAGTGTCTACTATGACCAATCACTCTTCTGGATACAGGAGAGCAGCGAACAAAACCCAAAACTCCCTGCCAGCATTGGGCATAGATTTAGTGGAAGGAGGCTGGTTTATTAGATATAAAGTCATTTTCTTGAAGTGTTGTTTCAGCTTCATGTGCTTGGATACTCGTGAAGGTGATCACCATTCTGTTTCTTTGCTGGTTGTCATTGCCATTGTGTGAATTGCTTATTCATGTCTTTTTTCCCATGTATTACATGAGTTCTTCATGTGAGGGCTCATGAGATGCCTCGAAGCTTCTATTTCCCTCCAAGTTCCCACGTGGCCTCCTAAGGCCCGGGATTGTCCTTGGAAATCACTGCCCTTTCATCAGCACATAAAGAATTTACGTACAGCTGGGCTTCCCTGGTGGCTCAGTGGTTAAGAATCCACCTGCCAATGCAGGGGACACAGGCTCGAGCCCTGGTCTGGGAAGATCCCACATGCCGCGGAGCAACTAAGCTGGTGTGCCACAGCTACTGAGCCTGCGCTCTAGTGCCCCCAAGCCACAACTACTGAGACCGCATGCCACAACCTCTGAAGCCCACGTGCCTAGAGCCCGTACTCTGCAAAGAGAAGCCACCACAATGAGAAGCCCTCGCACCACAACAAAGAGTAGCCCCCACTCGCCACAACCAGAGAAAGCCCGCGCACAGCAACGAAAACCCAACACAGCCAAAAATAAATAAACAAAGAATTTACGTGCAGCTAAGACATACCCACCTACCATGGCGTCCTGTTTCTCCTGCTTGCAGACCTTCCATTTTGCAATGGAAAGACAATGGGAAACACTGTTCCACCATCTTCTCTGCCCATGGAAGCCGTTTCTCTCCTTGTCACTGAGGTAGATTTTCTAGGATGGCTCTTTCAAGAGAGATTCGTTCCACATCCAGGTTATATTCTCTCAGTTTTTCCTTTCTTTCTCCCTCTGGAGTAAAGGACCCTCCTTGAGTCAAAATTCCTGGGTGACCACATCATCCCCTACCCGAGGACCACTCCAATTCTCCAGCCCCCAGAGCCTTGCCAGACACCAGATCAGCCCCCTTCTCCCTGTGCACAGGCCACATGCAACGAGGACACCCCAGGTGCATCCCCACAACACCAGCCCTGATCCCACCTAGATGCGGGTCTTCTCTGCTCCTGCAGCCCAGCACGTGGAGAAGAACCGGTCCACTGCTTTTACTTCTCCTGTGAGGATTTTTACCACAGATGGTGGCCTTTGTTTGTCATGTCTGATGTGATCCTTTCCCGTCTGGTGACCTAAGTTATTTTGTTCTTGTTGTTGTACACGTGTTTACAAGTCTTTATGTAGCCAAATCTGTCAGTCTTTTCCTTTGTGATTTCTTCTGTCACTTCACAGTATAAAAAAAATAATAATAATAGTTTCTTCAGACCTCTGACAGGCAATAACTTATATTTTCTGCTATGTTTTCTGTTACCGATCATCCTAGCCATTCAAAATTCATTTTTATCATGATGCATGAAATTGGGAATATTAAATTGATTTTTTTGCAAAAAAAAATGCTAGCTACGAATCCTAAATAATGTGTATTAAATAAGTCTTTTGCTGTTCGTTTGAGATGTCTCATTATTTATTATATCCTTCTATACAGTACACATATTTCTGGACTATACTATTCCATTTATCTACATGCTTATTTGGGGAAGACTAGCTCCACCTTAACATTCCGCTTTGTAAAATACTAGTTAATGTTCTTAGTTGAGCATGGTGGTATTAGGTGTGTGGGCCCTGGACATTTAGAACCCTGGCTTAGCAATTTACTAACCATCATGTGAACTTGGGCAAGTTACTTACCTTCCCTTGGCCTCAGTTTCCTTATTTGTAAAATGGGGATAATAAAGACACCTATCTGTTTTGTGTTAGTGAGGTATTTATTCTATGTAAAACATTTAGAATAATGTCTGCCACATAGTAAGTGCTCAAAACATGATATCTATTTTTGCAGAAACAAATTATAGTCATCGTTAAGTTCAAAAATTCTGTTGAGATTTTTGAGTTGGATTATGTCCAACCTATAAACTGACTGAATAAAACAGAAGTCTTTCTCTATCATTACTTTTAAGGATAATTGTACACCTCTCCATTGGTCTTCGCTAATATTATTCAGTAAAGTTCTGTCTACATTAAATAAGACACGTAACTCTCTTTTAAAAATACTTATTCTTAAATAATTTAGATGTTATGTCATTACTATGAGCTGAGATAAAGGACTCAGTGATTTGTATATATTTATTTTGCATTCAACTTTCTGCTTTATTGATGCCTATAGTCTTTTTTTAGACTTTTCACTTTAGTTTTTAAAAGTATGCAATCACAATTTCCAAAAATGACGTTTTAATTTTGTTTTCAAATACTAATTCTACTGATTTTTTATATCTTCTTGCACTGGCTAGAACTCCAAAACAATATTTAACACACACGAGAATGGTCATCTTTGTCCTTTTTATTGATTTGAAAAGGAAAGTTTCTAATAGGAGAAAGGAGACTGGCATAAGACTCGAAGGTTGCTTTATACTGATGGTGTCTCTTCCTAGCTGAGAATCCAGAACGAATCCCACAGACTCTTGGAACCACAGCTTCTTCATCAATAAGATGAGGATATGAACACTTATCTGTCATAGTCATAGGAATAACTGAGATATCGTATGTAAAGTGCACTGGCACTTAACGTAGACATGATACATTTCAATCCCATCTATTCTTTATATTCCATGTATTTATCTATTAAGGAACTCTATCATTCTGTTCCTAAATTTCTATTGTTTCTATTATAAATGGGTATTCAAATGGACAGTTCTTAAATGCACTGATTTTGTGATTAAAATTCAACTTGAAAACTACCACACAGGAAAAAAAATGGCATCTTCGGTTTCACATCTCCTGGCATTTATGACTTATCTCTAGTCCCTAAAAGTACACTTGTTTCATAACACCTTTGCAATAAATATTTGCTGAATATTTTGTTGAATGAATGAGCTCAGTTAATTCCAAAAAATTCCTAAGATTTGTTTCCCAGCTAATTCATAGGTAACAATTCACAGTTGAACACCACTTTCTTTGTCAAATCCAGCAAAAGGAACTTGAAAACTCAGTGAATACACATAGACATACACACATATATATACATATGTATATATGTACACACATATATGTTTATATTGATATATTTTATATACATTATTCAAAGCCAAAGTTTTTCTAAGAGTAAGATAAGCTTTGCTTTCTAGGGAAAAAATAAAAAACTTTTTAAAAAATTGTTTTACTTTTATGCGCTGGTACCTATAAATTTTAAAGATTAACATAATTGAAAAAACTAATTGAATTCATTAAACCACCAAAATTTTGCTAATCCAATACCACCAAGCCAGAGAAATGATTAAATTAGTTCTTATGGTTACACTTAGTTTGCATTAGTTTTGCTCAGTCTAAGCATCACACTTTTAAACTAGAATTCTATCATATCACATCTTGACTAAAATACTTAACTGTTTGAGTTACTTTTCTCTTGATGATCTATATAAAACATCGGCAAACATGTTAAGATCCAATGGTAAAGAGTGAGAGAAGGACTATAGAAAGGGAAAAAATAAAACGCAAAAGGAGAAATAATATAAATGACCAAATTTAGATTCTGTGTATTTCCTTAACAATAACTAGGACACTGTACAGTATTTCAAGGAGTTATTTAGTTTTTCCTTTGAGCTGAATTGCAACTCTGACTAACTGTAATTGAGTACTAACCACGTGACAAGCAGTTTCTGTGCATTTATTCGTTTAATTCTTATCATCACAGTGAAATGCAGGTACTTTTCACTTCATCTCCATTTTTAAGATGAGGAAACTGAGGCTCAAAGAGGTTACATTATTAGGCTGAGGTCATACAGCTGGTTCATGCCAACTGAGGTGAGAGATGAAGCCAGGTCTACCAGACTTCTGGCCCATACTTACAGTCCTGTGCTCTGAAGCCCCTTCAGGAGGAATTGCATCTGTGTGCAGGTTGAGCCCCTGTATGGAAGCAAATACAGTCACAGATTTACCAGCAGTGGCAAAATAAGCCCTGGTCACTAAGCGATTTCTCTGTGAATTTGCCAGTGTTCCTTCATATACAGCATCACATATTGACAGATTTGAAATGTCCATACTCTGTCAGGTAGACGCAAGCTCAAGGTACTGGCTACCTCTGGGAGGGGAGAAGAGAGGGAGGGCATTAGGCTAGAGGAGGAACACACAGGGAGATGCAAGTTGTTGATACTATTCTGATACTTAGGTTGGGGGGTAGTTTCATGGGTCATCATTATGGTACTCTAGTATGTCTCAAATTTTATATAAAATATAATTTTAATCTATTAAAGCAAAAAACATCTCCTCTGGGCACACTTCGCATGAACAATGAACAATTCCTATCCTCTCTAACCTGCCTCATTCTACAGTGACCAAAGGTATGTAAACTGTGCCAACCAAGTTCCTGATCCTTTCCTCCTCATAATCACAGCATCCTGATTGAAAGGCCTGGGAGTTACCAGACCTGGTTTTTGGAAACTATTTGTGCTGGAAAATAATGCAAAATGCTTTCCTTTAAGGACTAGCTTCCTTTCATCAAAGCTTCAAGGGGCAAAGAAAGAAAGAATTAAAGAAAGCAGCTTGCTTCACTGCTACCAATTCATAAGCACTGCGCTAAAGAGCAAGGCCTGTGCCGATTCCTCTTGCATTACCCTCAAAGCATCCAGCACAAGGCCTTGCATGGAGTAGGTGGACAATTGACGTTTGTGAATCAATGTATAAATCGATGAGTCAAGTCACACTATTTTCATGGAGAATCTTAAATGTCACTCTTCTCGAAATTTGACCACGCTGCTCAACCTACTAAAAATTTCATAATGAACCACCCACAAACACAATCTTGTATGAATATTCCCTGTGTTCCCCAAATCCTTTGTGACCTATGGACACAATTGCCGAATATGAGTCATGCTTCTACCACTGCTCCCACACAAGTGGTATTTTTAATGCTCCAGCATTTCCCGAAGTCGCGCTCTCAGGAAATGGTTTTTACAATAATGACCTCACTCTCCCCATGTTCCCCTCACCCCCACCACTGAATCCCGGAATAGCTGAACAGGTGTTCAAATACCTAGAATTACCCAAAACACTCCACAACCTGTCTTATGTTTCCTAGCAAAGTCACGAGGATAAACCCTTGTCCTTTGGAGTTTGGAAGGACTATTTGTGCTTTATTTATATCTAGACATAGTTTATTCTTCAAACTGGCAATAGTCTCCACACACCAGAACTAAATCAATGTAACGTAGTGGTTAAGGTTATAGCCTCCGGGGTCCAACAGCCCTGGAGAGCCAATTTTGACTCTGCCACTAACTATGTGGTTTCAGGCAACTCATTTAGCCTTTTAGAGCCTCAATATTCTCATCTGTAAAATGGGAATAACAGAAGATATAATTTCTTGGAATGTTGTGAACATCAAATAATACAACTCTTGTATACTGCTGACCTCTGGCCTGATAAACAGCAAATGCTCAATATTTGCTAATGGTTATTATTGTATCAAGTTTTCCCAGGCCTCAGGCCTGGTCAGTCTCTCTTGGACATTGTTTACCACGATGTGGTCACTGTGATTCCTGGGGGTCTTTAGATGTTCAGATACCTTCAGAAGCTTACCTGGCTCAACCCATTCTGGGGAGCACTGCCTGGCCACCTTCTGAGAATCAGAAATGTCAAGGGAGAGCAGAGAGTGAGAAGGAAAGGATGGGAGGGAATAGTGGGGGGTTATAAAACCACCTGGTCTCACCCAGGTTCAAAGCAAACAGAGGAGCTGCCACATGAGTGTGGGAGGAGAGGTATTTACACAGTGAGGCTCCTTGGAACCATCATGACCAAAGTCCATACTTCTTTGGAAAAGAGTATATTTATCTTATATTTCTTTCTTATAAGAGAAACCCAATAGGAAAGATGATGCTGAAAATGGCAATTTGACTCTGGGAAACAAGCTCCCGCTATTCTCATCAGACCATCCGATAGGCTTCCCAAGGGACTTTTCTAGGCTCTCCAAACAGCACAGGACAGAGTAGCCAACTCTCAAGAGGATGCCCTGGGGTGCAGCCAAACTGCAATTGCCCTGGAAGTCAGATCCCAATGGCTCAGACACAAGGGGCAAGGGCAGGATGCATATAACCCCAAGCCATTAACTGTTCAGCCCCATGCAGGAGCACACATAAAGCTACTCCGGAAGAATTGTTTTGGAGGCACAGAGATGAAGAAAAAGATCCCGCTGGCACTGCTGGGAAACACAGCGGTAGTCAGCACACCCTGGCCCTAGCAACCAGCAATGGACAGACTCAGGCTGAGAAAACCTTTCTGGGCACATGGCATGAAAGGAAACCCCTCAGAGGCTCAGGCTCCATGAAGGTTAAGGATCAACAACAAAAAGACATTAACCCGTCTCCTAAATGGTATTTCATGGCCATCAAACAGCCATGACAGGCCCATCAAAGGAGCAGCCCGTGTATGTAGGCTGGTGGAAGATGCTCTGGCAATTTAGAGGGAGTTCCAGGGAGGGAACACTGTCCGTGGGGTCTCT
The DNA here is from genome assembly GCF_964165515.1 of Mesoplodon bidens. Classification (NCBI taxonomy): domain Eukaryota; kingdom Metazoa; phylum Chordata; class Mammalia; order Artiodactyla; family Ziphiidae; genus Mesoplodon; species Mesoplodon bidens. The sequence goes on along the minus strand of NC_138167.1, from coordinate 85,578,326 downwards.
CTACTTATGAAGGCAGCACTTTGCATAACAAATGTTCCATGCATAATCTTTACTTGGCATAATTCATTCTGGACCCAATAATGACAGTTACTCTCAGTCCTAACTGAAAGTCCTAATTATTGGGAAAATAAAGGAGCCAATACTTCTATAAATTAGCAAGTAGGATTACTATGATGGCCAAGGAGCCCTCCAATTTGCCTCAGGAGATCTCCTGCGCTGTGTGACCTTGAGTATGTTAGATCCACCATTTGGACTTCAGTTTCCTCATTTATAAACCATCTTTTTAAGGGGATATCTTGTGGGTTCTTTTGAATACTCCCAACCTATTACTTTTTTCTTTTATAATTCTTAGTTGCAGCTTAGCACACATGCAATAAAGTGCACAAAAAGAAATACTATTCTTATTTAGAATTTTATACCTTTCAGGGAGTGCAAGATGGTAGTGGGGTAATGTTGATTCACTCCCTATATCAGCACCAAAGGCCATCTTATAGATGTAAAATCTTGATAATCAAAGGCACAGAGAATGTGTCAGTCATAGCACTCAGATTAGAGCTCCAAAGTCCTGAGTCATGATGTTTAGTCTAATGTTTAGTCTCAGAGTGTCCTACCATGAGTTCCTGGAGCAGCTCTCCACAATGGGAACAGCTTTGCTTGAATCACAGACAAGAATGGAAAGAAGTGGTAGTCTGAGAAGAGACTTTTAGTTCACAAGCAGATGCCTAAAAAGGATGAGTACTAACTTGTCTGGGAAATTATTATTCCCTTTGACCTTCAGGTTCTGCCATAATTTAATAGCTATTATTGATTGGGTGCTTATTTTGTGCCAAGCATTGCACAGAGTTTAACATGGATAATCTCATTTAATCTGCAAAATAACCCATGAGATGGACACTTTTATTAGTCATTTTACAGAAGAAAAACTTGAGGTTCAAGAAGATTAAACTACTTTTCCCAAGTTATAGACGAAGAATGGCAGAGCTGGGATTTGAACCCAAGCCCACAGACTTCACCACATCATTCAGTTTCCCACAGCCACTTCCACCTTACCTCACAACCAAGGCACCACCACGCCTCGGGAAAATGCACTACCTCAACCAGATGGCACCCTGCACTTATGCCTCAGTTGATTTAGCCTCCAGCTTGGCATGGCCTTCACCCTCCCCTCTACTATCCAAATCCATCCTTCAAGACCTAACTCAAATACCACCATCTCCTAGCCATTCCATTACACACAGGAAATCCTCCCTTCTGAATTCATGTAAAATGTGTCATGTATTTCATTCAAAGGTGTCGGGAGTCTTTATCATTCTTTTAAAATGTGTACATCATTCATTCACTCATTCAATGACATATACATACACTGTCCTTTCTCCTCAAATGACTGTCAACTAGTAGATGTCAGGAACCATATCATCTATTTTTCTTTGTATCTCTCAAATTATCATGGTACAAAATTTAGAAGTCAAATAATGTGGTTCTGTACAGTGGCTATGAAAATTATATGACATTAGAGCCACACCTTGTATTTGATGGATAAATTGTCCTCCTCATTTATTTCCCAAGCATTTGACCCACTCTTCCCTAGTATGAATTATCTTTTAAAAGTTTTTTTGCCCTTGTAAGACCATAACGTTTGGTATTACTCTTTTTCTATACTGAGACATTAGCAACTCTGTGTGTGTGTGTGTGTGTGTGTGTGTGTATGTGAAGGTGCGTTTATATGTGTATGAAAAACATATGTTTTGGGGCTTCCCTGGTGGCGCTGTGGTCGAGAGTCCGCCTGCCGATGCAGGGGACGCGGGTTCGTGCCCCGGTCCAGGAAGATCCCACATGCCGCAGAGCGGCTGGGCCCGTGAGCCATAGCTGCTGAGCCTGCGTGTCCAGAGCCTGTGCTCCACAACGGGAGAGGCCACAACAGTGAGAGCCCCGAGTACCGCAAAAAACAAACAAACAAACAAACAAAACATATGTTTTGAGAAAGTAAAGGACATAAGATAATAGCCCATTGCACCTGCATTAAGCAAGCACCCAGGATGGCATTACTTGCATGCCAACCAGCAAACCTGCCTGCGAAGTGATCAACTTTCTCAGGCCACTGCTCAGCCTGGTGTGTGGACAACCTTGGGAGAGAAGACAGTAATTGTGGTCATAAAGTAATATCTACCCCCATTCCCTCTGGATTGCTTGTTTATAGTCTGAAATTGCTGAACAGGTTCTGCAGGTTTTTCTTGTCCATTTGCTGAGCTTGAATCAAGAAGGGAGAGTCCCAGGTTCATCCAACTGTAAACAGTACCTCCCAAGGTCAAGCTGGAGAGTCTGCACAGTGGTTGAGGGCAGTGGGGGTGGGAGGGCAGTTCTGGATATAACATATGAGAGAAATGTATCACATGTATACTGTCCTGCATGCCTGGACAGAGGAAAAAAGTGAAGAGGAAGAATAGTAAAGCACTATTCTTCCTATATCAGGAAGAATAGCGCTCACATTGATTTCTTACCATTTTTTGGCAAAACATGAAGGTGAACTTTTTTAAAGTAATTAGACTTCTGACCTTTGCTTTATCCACTGTGACAACCCCCAGTCTTTTTCTGTCATTATATAAACGTTATTTGAAGTTACAAAGAGCACAAGCACAGCTGAGTAAGCTAGATATTAATGAAAGTTAGTTAAGGAAGTCAATGAGCCAGCCAGGATCAGGTTGTCTTGAAAATAAGTACATGAGACTGAGCTCCAAATGCACAGCTCTGATATATTCAATTCGCCGACAGGTACTGGGCCCTACTTTGCCCCAGGGCCCTGGGGACACAACACTGAACAAGTTCAGGCTCTAGTCTCTACAAGCTTGCAGTCGGGGTACAGTAATAAACATGTGCATGGCCACCATCACACAGTAAATCCAGACAAACACAGAAGGTAAAGATGAGAAAACCCTCTTTTCAATGCTTTAATTTTTAAAAACACTATTCACTGACTGTGGGGCATCGTTTGGGTTTGTTTTTTAAGTCTAAATTCCTGAACTTCAGGCTTATTTTTGCCTTTTTCTAGCCATAAGATCTGAGTCAAATCACATCACCGATTGACCTCAATTTCCTCATCTGTAAAGTGTTGGTGTAGACCAGGGGTTAGCAAATAACAGCCTGAGGGCCAAATCCAGCTCCAACCTGTTTTGTAAATGAAGTTTATTGGAACACACCCATGCCTGTTCATTTACATATTGCCTATGGCTGTTTTCATTCTATGGCAGAGTAGCTGTGACACAAGGCTCACAAAGCCTAAAGTATAATATTTACTATCTAGTCCTTTACAGGAAACGTCTGCTGACCTCTGGCATTGACCATCTCTGAGGCCTCTTCCAGGTGTTTACAAGATTTATATGGACAGATGAAAGCACTTTGAACACTGAAGATAAACATACAAATGGAAGGAATTATCAAAAGGTACATGCTGGTTCCAGGAAGTTAACAATTCTGCATATTCATTGTCATCAACAGAAAACATTTATTCCAATGGGTCTCTACTCTGGATTCGTATTAGAATCAATTGGAGAAATATTTTTAAATTAATTTTTACTGGAGTATGGTTGCTTTATAATGTTGTGTTAGCCTCCACTGCACAACAAAATGAATCAGCCATACACATACAGATATCCCTGCCCTTTTGGACTTCCCTCCCATTTAGGTTACCACAGTGCATTAGTTAGAGTTCCCTGTGCTATACAGTATGTTCCCATCAGTTGTCTATTTTATACATAGTATCAATAATGTTTATGTGTCAATCCCAGTCTCCCAATTCCTCCCACCCCATCCCTTTCCCCCTTGGTATCCATACATTTGTTCTCTAGTCTGTGGAAATTTTTAAAATGTCAATACCCAGGACTCAATGTCTAGAGTTTCTAACTTAATGGGTATGGAGTGAGGACCCGGTATCAGTATTTTTTTAAAACTCTCCAAAAAATTCTAGAATGCATTCAGGATTAAAAAATGCTGATTTATTAAAGGCCTGAACACAATACTATGCTTGACTTTGAGAATGTAAGAAGTCATAGCTCTTTAAGTAATTTTAAATCGGGTTGTATGAACTTGACATATAAAACAATTAATAAAACATATATAAGAACATTGCTGTATATCAAATAAGCAATATAGTGAGTGGTCCCCAAACTCAGATCTGTAGACTCTTGCAGAGATGGCTGCATAAGAATTGTCTTGGAAAAAAAAAAATTGTCTTGAGAACTTGTTAAATACACAGCTTTGGGAGCCGAGTCTCAGAGATTCTCATTTAACATATCTGGGGAGAGATTCAGGCATCAGTGTTTTAAAAGCTACAGTGATGAGTCCACTGAGTAGCTAGGTTTCAGAATTAGATAGAGAACTCCTAAAGTGAGGTCCCACATCTTTTTATCTTTGACTCTCCAAGGTCTAACCCAGCATCTAGAATTTAGTAGGTATTTGTTAAGTGTTTAATAAATAGACCTTGATTTAGGAAGTGACCAGTGAGTGTTTTGGTGGACAGAGACACCAGACTTAGGGAATTAAGCTTGACCTTGAAAGAGATAACATGAGACTCGTTCTATGTATTAAACACCATCAGCTGCAACCTTCCCACCTAACCCTCACTCCTACATTGACTACCAACCTAACCAAAAGATCATTATTTGGGGATCACCAAGCCACTGAGGCCCTCTCAGTCAGGCTGAAGTTCATATGATTGCTTAAACCTTTCTTCGGGGAATAGCTCTTTTATACCAACTGGCAGGGTTACTGCCCCATAAACTTACCTTCTGTCATTAGCTTTGACTGTTGACATGTGCAATGACTAGACAGAGTTGAGCAAAGGGTATTTTTGCAGTCTGTGGGGAAGAGTACAGAACATAAATAACCACTGCATCTCATTACAAAATCCTGAATGTGCAAAATATACTGATCCAAATGCCACAATTAGATTAGCACTTGCCACGCCCATTAACTCCACAGGGAAACTGAAGCCAAATTTGGGCCCATATGCTCCCTGTCCTTACACTTAAGCAAGTCAGATGATGTCTATTTTCACATTCAGTTAATTTCTGAAACAGCCTACATGATACTTATTGTGCCGGACTCTTATAATTTCCCCAGGCAGCCTTGCTCAAACACCCCATGAAATCCACTCCACTTAACAGTTTCACACAAGCTTTTGGCCACACCCTGAACATGTCCTTTTTAAAGACACATCCTTGGGGCTTCCCTGGTGGCGCAGTGGTTGGGAGTCCACCTGCCGATGCAGGGGACACGGGTTCTTGCCCCGGTCCGGGAGGATCCCACGTGCCGCGGAGCCGCTGGGCCCGTGAGCCATGGCCGCTGGGCCTGCGCGTCTGGAGCCTGTGCTCCGCAACGGGAGAGGCCACGACAGTGGGAGGCCCGTGTACCGCAAAAAAAAAAAAAGACACATCCTTTTAAATGGCTGAGTGACAGCCTCCCCCATCACATAAGGCATGAAAGTAAAGGACATAAGATGCATGTGTTTTGTATGAGGGCAAAAGGTCACTAAGGTGGCCAGAATAAAAACTAAGGTGGACATTGGAGGACTGAGATGATGGGCAAGGAATCTTTAAAGAAGAGAATTCTGAAGGCCTCTGTGTCTCAATCTATGATAGTCTATTGGCAAACCACCCTATATAATACATCACATTCAGCTCTGATCAGCAGTTCACGGTGGGAGGCTATAAGTGGTCTGAGAAAGAGCCACATTCAGAAGTTTTATTGTGCTAACGTGAGGCTGCTAGGACAAGTAGATCCCAAAGTTATAAGTCATTCAATGAGATGGCCTCCTCTGGTCAGGGTGCCATTTAGGGACAGGTGTAGGGAATAACTGGCTGCATGCAGTGGGTTCAAGGGCCTGGGAAGACCCCTCTGTTCAAACATGTCCCTACTGCTTAAGTGTTAAAGGCCTTGGAATCCCATTATGAGAACCCAGTTCCTTTATGCTCTTTTTGTCATGGAAGCATGTACCACAGAGGGGAGCACAGGCTGGAGAACTGAGTGGGCAGAGAGACACTTGGATGAAAGAGGCCCACAGAGGGCCAGAAATGTCCCTCCAGCAAGCCACAGTTCGGATGATAAAGAAAATTAAAATATGTGACCTCCTGTGTAAAATGAACTGATTTCTCCCTCCTTCCCAGCAGTATCAGAATTGGTTGATGTGGAGCCATGGGTGGAGAGCTGGCTATGCATTGACTACAAGGTCCATCAATTCTCAAAAGCAGCAAGTGCAGCAGAAAGCAGTACAAACCCTCAGGAGAAGCATGGGTGGAACAGAGGCGGGAATTCCATGGGGAAGGAGTAGAAGGGATTCTTTCATAACAGTGTGGAATGGGCACAAGGACCCTCAACATCAACGTAACCTGGGAGCTTGTTACAAATGTAGATTCTCAGGACTTCCAATTATGATATGCATTTTACCAAAACTCCCCAGGCAATTTGTATGCACATTTGAAAAACACTGGTCTAAACAAAAACATCTAGGACATCAGAAAAAGGGAGAGAGAGGAAGGGAAACAGAGAAGAAAAGAGGTTATTTATTCTCCAGGGATGGCAGTAAGAATGAGAACTGAGAAAAGGCACCAGTGCCTCCAGGTTGCCTGGGTGGCCTTTGAGAGCAGGGTCTGCAGAGGCAAGTAGGTGTGGAGGGAGAGTTTGTGGTAGGAAGTGGGGGCAGTAAGTGCAGGCACTTTGTGTCAGATGGAGCTAGGGAGGATGAGCTTGGTTTTGCTATTTGAGGTCGTGGGTACAGGCGACTTTCAGTTTCCATTTGAGGAAGCCTGGGTAGGTGCATTCCAGATATGCCGAAATCAACGGTGGAGTGATTCATCTCCAGTCATCTTCCTACCAAGTTCCCCTACTATTTGACACCTTCTCCTTAAGCCTCTGCCTCATGGCCCCCAACCCTCCCCACGAGATGACTTTGTCTCATTCTTCTCTGAGACTGATGCCACCCGATAAAGGCTCCCTCAACCTCTCTCTTCCCTATCTCGCTGTTTCTCTACATCTTTACGCCTCCTTTTTTGGAGAGGAAAGCCTCCTCCATTCCAAAGGTAACTCCACCGAACCACTGACCCCTCTCTTCCTTACAGACACGTGACCCACCAATCATGCTCTCTCTTGCTCATTTAATTTCTCCCTCACTTTCGCCATCTATTCCTAAACCAACAGTTAAGTCTCCCCACTCCTGGAGAGTTCTCATTCAAGCTTGCTTATCCTTTCAGCCAACCTCCACCACTCCGGAAATTTGTACCCGGACCCCTTGGTTGGGTCACTGACTTCACCTCCTAGTGGTGCACTCACCTCTCAGCCCTCGTCTTCTGGCTTCCTGGCCTGCCTATGTGCTTTTGCCCCTGCTGCACCCTCCCTCTGTTCTAGAATGCTCACACCTGTGCCTGGCAGTGTACTATGTACCTGCCAGGTTTGCAGACCCTGCATCCCTCTCCCTGACCCTCACTTGGAATGCAACCCTGTGCCATTCCATAGACCCACCCTGAGACAGGTAGACCAGATATAAAGGTACCTTACCTCATGCTCTGAGATGCAGCGTTAGCTAAGACTGGCCACTGCTCCAGGTTCAAGTACATCTTTACTGTGGGAACTATTTGAATCTCATGTGTGGGCCCAGTTTTGGCGCCAGCACTGGTTTCATTTTCATGCATCCTATTTTTTGAGCATTTATTATGTGCCAGGCTCTGTGGCACTATCTACATGTGATCTCACTGACTCCTCCCAGCACCCCGGTGCTGGGGAGCCCTACCGTGAGTAGACCCATGTTACAAGAGGGTTTGAGAAACTTGCCCAAGGTCACACAGTCAATAGATGGTGGAACCATGACTGAAACCAGGCTCTAGGGCTTATGCTTGATACATAGTTATAATTTCTAATAAAAGGAAGAGTCGGGGATGTATATGTGTGCGAGCATGGGTATGGGTGTGGGTGTGATGCAGTGATGCTGGGAAAGCTTTCAGGGACCCTGCTACTCATGCCAGATTTCGTGGCCCTGATCAGCTGCTGCCTGGCTGCCAGGAGGTGTTGTTATCACTCACTCCTGTGCCCCTGTCACTGGGCCTGTAGGGACTTGCCCTTCCTTCCTGCTCTTGGCCCTGTGATGTTGACAGCTGTACTGGGAAATCACATGCTGGCTGCTGCCACGCTTATCAGACACAGGTTGTACGTGCGGATCTGGACGTCCTGCCCACTCTGTCCCTTGCCTGCCCCTATACAGGCAGTCGGGCCACTTCTAGGCCCGGGCCTTGTTCCGTCTGTTTTACCTCTGTGCGAGCAACTGAGTTTTCTCTATGCTACCACTTCTCCATGGAGTCTTTTCCCTGGTTCTCCCTGACAGAATTCATACCCTCTGTTATATTCCTTTGACTTTTGACTTACGCTCGCTTTCTGGCTTTTTCACCTGTCTTGTTAACTCCTTCTAATATTTAATCTTCTCTTTTTTTTCCAAATTTAAATATTTGTGTATTGAATAAATTAGGACATACTCCTTCAAAACAACGATGGTACAAAAAAAGCTCAAATTGTTAAGTGTGTTGGGGAAAAATGAGTCACTGGAAGTAGAAATCTACCAGGAGAATAAAAACAATGATAATGAGAACAATAATAGCCAATAAGCAATATTTTTAACATGCTTTACAATGACCAAACACCAGACTCACTGTCTGGTCCTCGCTGTCCTGGAAGATGCACTCTGTGACTCACTGAAAGCCACATAGCAAGCATAATGGTGACAGGACTCAACCCCCAGGCTCTCGCTTCAAATCCTATCTTCTTCCTAAAATGCCTTTTAAAGAAAAGATTTCTGGGCTTCCCTGGTGGCGCAGTGGTTGAGAGTCCGCCTGCCGATGCAGGGGACGCGGGTTCATGCCCCAGTCCGGCAAGATCCCACATGCCGCGGAGCAGCTGGGTCCGTGAGCCGCGGCTGCTGAGCCTGCGCGTCCGGAGCCTGTGCTCCGCAATGGGAGAGGCCACAGCAGTGAGAGGCCCACGTACCGCAAAAAAAAAAAAAAAAAAAAAAGAAAAGATTTCTGTCTCATCAACCAGCTCATCTGGGTCATTTGAAAACCTCAAGTAGAAATTTCTCAGGTCAGCATTATGTGTTCTCCAAGAGCAAGCATCTTCAAACAGAAACCAAAAACAATGAAAACCAAATACCAATGGCTTCTGGCTTCTCTTCAGTGGTAGCGAGTCTTAGTTCTTTTTCCTTATTCCATGTGAAAACTTATAACCCCCAAGGGGTGTTGTGGGCTTTCTAACGGTGGAGCAGAGACATGAGCTTAGAAATGTAACCTTCTCCTTCCTCCCCTCTACCGACGTTAAGTACACCGTCATGCTCTTACATTTTGTTCACTTTGAATTTAAAGTCAATGAGACCATAAAGGACCAGTTTTGTACTTTGTTGTCTTATCCCCCTGCAGCTTCCATAGCAAAACTAAATACATGGAACATCAAGTCTTTATGAATCTTGCCTCCAACGAGAGAATTGAGTATGCACTTTTTGAGGACATCAGTTTATTCAAGATGATGAGACAACTTTAGAAAAAAAAATTCCCTTAATATAAGAAGTCCATAGGCCAAATGGACTTCCCTTTCTGGTCTAAATGTCATGTTTGTGAAAGTGGTGTGGTATAAAGAGCAAAGTATGGAAATGAAAAATTATGCCTCTGCTGAATAAACCAGACTCTTAGTTGCCTGATTTGCTGCCCCTCCTGGTTTGCTTCTCCCTCACATGGCTGGTGCCTTCTCACCTCTCAGGCCTCCACTCAAATATCACCTCCCAGGAGATAACTCCTAAAATTGCTCTTCCTCCATTACTTTTTAACCCCTTTTCCTTCTCTTCATTATTTTATTAATAGCATTTATCACTATCTGGCATTTTATTTTTATTTGTTTATTTATTTATTGTCTGTTTCCTTCTACTAGAAGATAAGACCTTTATGTGAATTTGTCTTAATTACTGCTGTTTTCCCAGAAACCAGCTTCCTGAATTCAATTCCCTGAATAAACATTCAGGATGCCACTTATAAATAAAACAGTTCTATTTTTTCTTCACATGTTGGAGAAACTGTAGGATCTAGGGATACCATTAAAGATAAACAGGAGGCCAAGGTTTGTTCATTGCTAAGGATTTTCCACTGCAGACACTACAGAGAAGGGTCTCTTCACTCAGAATTTTTCTGTTTTCTCAGCATCACAACACAGTATTTGGGTAAGAGAGAAAAGTCCAGTAAGTCTGCATCTTATCTCAAATGTCAAAGAAAAGAAAGTGAAACAGAGAAACATTTGTTCCAGATTTGTTGGAAAGATTCTAAAAAACTCAGCGCCTGAAACCCAATCTGTGGGCTCCTTTTAATGGTTCAATTTGGTTTTTAAACCTTTTTCTCGTCAGAGCTGAGGAAGAAAGTAAGATTCATTTACTCATTCAACAAACAGCTCAAACATCACACCTCTGAAAGGTTTCCCTCATCGTACGTTCTAATGGAATACCCCCCACCCTTCTATCATTTTCTAGTTTATTATACTCTGTTAATTTCCTACGAGTACTTATCTCTATCTAAAGTTATATTTTTATTAATGTTTTACATATTCATTGTCTAATTCTTCCTGGTAGAACATAAGCTCCATGAGAGCAAGAATCTTGCCTCTTCTCCACTGATGCTTCTCCAGAACCTAAGAGTTTACAACACATGGAAAATTCTCAACAGGCAGCTGTTGAATAAATGAAGGAATGAAGTTGCAAGGGCTCTGTGAAGGCATTCTTGACATCGCTGGCCTCATTTTGACATTCTTGCTTTTCTGAATACTCTTGCATCCATCGCTCTTCCCCATCACCAGGAATTTAGTCTCTAGGGTTCTCTTCCCTAACAGCTGTACAGTACCACTGAGTCCTTTGCTGCTTCATTACACCAAACTAGCATAAACACAAGCTCGTTTGTGATTACTTCACACACTCCTATTTTGTTTCCCCAGCAACACTATAAGCTTCCCACAGAGAAGGCCTATGTCTTACGCTAAGGAACAGAGAAGGAAGAGAAGGGTTTTGAAAAATGATAATGAAGTGAGTTTTAAAAATACTAAATTTGTATGCCTATGGTATATGCAGGTAGAAATGTCCAATAGACAGTTTACGTGTATGGATCTGATGTCAGAAAAGAAGTCTAAGCTGAAATCATTCATTTGTAACTTGTCAACATCTGTTCAGTATGACTAACGAGTTGAGTGTATGTGCTCACTCCGGGAGAGAGCAGACATTGAGAAGATGAGCAACAAAGGGCAGAGCCACAGCACTGCCACCAGGGCCAGGCAGAGGAAGGAGGATGAGAAGGGCCCATGTCAACAGTAGGAGGGGGACCAGAACAGTGCATCTTGTGGATGCTAAGAAAGTTGACACTCTCAAGATGGTAGAGAATGGTCAATGATGGCAAGTGTCACAAAGAATCCAAGTAAGAAAAGACTGGAAAATGGCCCCTGGATTTGGCAGTGAGTCTTGCTACAGCAATTTCACCTGAGGAACGAGAAAAGAAGCCTGATTGAGAGGGACTGAGAATGGACTTTACTGGAAGATGAGTAATTCAGCAAAGTAAGTCAAGACAGTGCCCTTTACAAGCTTAACTTTGAAGACAGGGAGAAAGATAGGCTGGTAGCTAAATCTGAGCTTCTGTGGAAAATAAACTGAGTTTAGTACTCAAAAGGTGGTTTCAAATTGTGCATTTGAAATGTGTACAGTTTATTGTATACCAATTATACTTCAATAAAGTGTTATTTTTAAAAAGCACATTTTAGAATTTCACAAAATGTAAGTATCTTCTCATTTGAGAATAAAAATTCAAATTCATAATACCATATTAAGATATTTTCTGATATATAAATGAGAAAAATCCAGTATAAGGAAAAATCCAGAAATAGGTAAACTAATACTCCTGGTTTACAAATAATAGTAAGAAAAAAATCAATAGTTAACAGAAAAACTTTTTTTCTTACGGTAGGGAGCAGAAAAGCATTATGACCTGGAATATGGGCCAGCATAGAAAAAGGGGTGGAATTATGTTATTTTAGACCTATCTAAGAAACTAGAAAATGGACTAGATCATGACCCAAATTAAGGCAACTACAAGCCAAACTAAGACCTCCAAGAAAGGCTCAAAGAGTTTCCTGAGCACAGATGAAAAGGCCTTAATGTCATCAAAGCTTAATTTAGGGTCATAATGAGAGAAAAAACATGTAGATATACATTGGATAGAGAAGGGAGAATAACATCTAAACTAAATATTGGTCCTTTTCCAAAGATTCAGCAATTATCCTACCAGAGTCATAAAAACTGGAGGGAATAAAATGCCAAGGTTTAAACAATTAATAGTTAGTAAACTCAAAGGTGAGACAGGTAGACAAAACTGAAGAGAAATATTAACTCAGTGAAAGCTGGTTTTTCAGAATGCAGCCATCTAGAATTCTCTCTACAGTGTTTTCATGTGGAATAGAAAAAAATGACAAATAGAAAGTCAGTAGATTAAATACTAATGTGTACAGTCTTTTATATTTTCTCAAAGCATACTTTTCCTCACTGGATCCTTAAAATAATTCAGAGAGGCAGGCAGTGTGCCAGAGTGTCAGTAGCCCCCCACTAACCACTGAGTGATATCTATCTTTTGTGTTTTCACACAAATGGACCTTGAGAGGTAATGTTTTCCCTTTGACCTGTCCTATTTCCCCACAACATTATCCAGGGAAGCAGATTTATCAGAGACTGAAAATGCAATAGAATAAGCAGGGAAAAGTGGAGAAGAGGCATTGTATATCTGTTGAAATTGTATCATCACCTTATTACTTCAAAAAATAAGCATTAAAGATAAGTGATATGGTTACCAACTTACTAATTAGAGAACTAGACAAGAGGCTAAGTGATGTAATCATCCTATTCCAGATTGCAACTCATGATTAGAAAAGCAACTTCCAGCACCTGCCACAGAATTAGTAGAGTCATTATAATGTTCTATACCCCTGTGACCTCAAGGCAACCAGTGGGAAGTGATGGTCATGAAAGCATGATGATTCATAAGACCTGACAAGATATTCAGCATCAATCTGGTATTCAAGGTACTAGCATCTTCAGCTATTCATCACTCTTCCCATTTCTCCCAACCCAATCCTGTCTATCCCCTCTAAAATAATAGTTAGTATTTACAGAGGACTTACTAACCATTGTTATAAGCACTTTTCATGTACTAAGTCACTTAATTATCACAACCCTATGAGTAGGTGCTATTTTTTGCATATTCATTTATAGATGAAATTGCCATGACACAAATAGGTTAGGTAATCTACCCAGTTGGCATGTAGCTGGTGAGTATGAGAGCCTATCCAAGCCCAAGCAGTCTAGAATCAGAGCTCTCATTCTCAATCATTAGGCAATACTGTCTTTTGTTTCAGATCATAATCATCTTTTTTTTTTTTTGCGGTACGTGGGCCTCTCACTGTTGTGGCCTCTCCTGTTGCGGAGCACAGGCTCCGGATGCGCAGGCTCAGCGGCCACGGCTCACGGGCCCAGCCGCTCCGCGGCATGCGGGATCTTCCCAGACCGGGGCACAAACCCGTGTCCCCTGCATCTGCAGGCAGACTCTTAACCACTGTGCCACCAGGGAAGCCCCATCTCTTTTCTGGACTATTACAACAGCTTCCTAGCTGCTCTCCATTCAAGTTACCTCTTTTCACATTATTATTTTTTATTATAAAAATAATATGCAAATACATTCTCCAGGTAAAATATTATAATAGCATGAATCAGACAAAATCCCTTTTGGCTACCAGCTGCAATCCCAAGTTTCTCCCCAGGGTCTGGTGTGTCTCCTTCTAGATGTTTTTCTGCATATGTATATACCTTTAAAAATATTCAGTATTGTTTGATAGATTTTAAAATAAATTTTATTATATTAATTTGCAAATGTTTAATTAATCTATATATTTTCATGGCCAGGCTACATCAAAACAGTGTGACCTTTAAAAGAAGAAAAATCCATTCCCTTTCTTGAAAAACCACCCCCACCCCAAATGGAGATGGTACAACCCTATTGAAGTGCTCCACTACTCACCTTTTAGTATCAGTGAAATCAAGCAAGTCCCCCAGAGGAAAAGACTAGGAAAAAAAAAAAAAAATTAAAGGAGCAACAGGTTGAGTGGTATATACAGAGTAGGATGAGGAGAACAATTTTATAGCAGCTCATCCGTGGATGAAACAGTCCATGGATGAGGGCATCCTCATCTGGGGATTTGCCATGCAATGAAGCCAGATCCACTTCTGATAAAGTCTGTAAATAACCGGAATATCAGGTTACTTGTGCATCTCATTCCAGTGGCAAGCTGGCATATCAGGATAACATTATGTTTCCACTCACTGAACTAGTCCCTTCGTGGATGTGAATGTGTTTACATCTTTACTTGTCTACTGTTTCCAGAGTATAAGAATTGCATCTCTCTTCTTTTCTGCTGCAGTAACATCACGTAGCTCAGGACCTGGCATGCACTTGGAGCTCAATAAATATTTGTTGAATGACTGAATAAAGCCAAAGGTGTGTGATTAATTCTGATGATCAAAGTTCCATGAATTTTCTACCTTGACTTTCGGAAGCTTCAGAAAACTGAATGATTTGATCACCCATGGCCATTGTACATTGATCTAAACAGTTATAGATCTACAGCAGACACTAATAACAACCCACCTAAATTATACCTACCTATGGCAGGTAGGTATAATTAAGAGTTACCAAATATCACCATACGCTTGCTGTGTGACCTTGGGCAATTTTCTTAACCTCTCTCTTCAGTTTGCTTCTCTGTAATAATGAACATAATAAAACCTTTAGGATTTAGTGAGGACTAGGTGAACTGATACAGAAAAGCATCTAATAACGTGTGAGACATTGAGTGAGTCCTCAGTAAATGTCAGCCCTGTGCCTATTTCTCCTCCTGCCCACTTGCCACCCCCTTCCTAATAATAAGGCTTTGAGTTTATTTACCCTGATAAGCATTTCTCTTCTCTCATTTCCATTTGTGGCAATCTGGGCAACAACGTCTTTCTTTTCCAGTGCTGACCTACTGTTTGGTTGGAATCAGTCCCAGGGCTCTGGGCTCTAGAGACTGCCGTTAGACTACGAAGCATTATGGATCAAATCCAAGTGCTACAGCATATAATGGCTCTGGCCACTAAAAAACAAATGCAAACTGTTTTAGCTATTTTATGGAGTGCAGTACATACCCAAAAGTTTATAATAGGGTTACCAAATACGGTGTTCTAAAACTCAAAAACTCATCCCAAAATTACTCATCTCCTCATAGACATACTTGCTATGTTGAATATTAAAACAGACACCTCGCTCTTGAGTCTAAAGTTTTCTCCAAAGTTCTCACAATTATAATTTCAAACCAGTGAATGTTATTCAAA